>NC_135775.1:9653497-9808225 GCF_028453695.1 Augochlora pura
CAACATTTTGGAGGAAGTATCACTGTGGGCCGTAGGATGGAAGTGCTCGGAGCTGCGTCGCAGATCGGCGCAGCTCTTCAAAATCCAATCAGTCCATGTTTCAATCACGGGCCGGCTGGCCGGCCCCCGAAAAGTGTCCGAGCGATTAATACGCAGTCATTCCTCCCGGTTGCACCCCGTTGGTCCCGGTGGTTCCACGTCGTGGCCATCGCGAGAGTTCGATCGGAGGCGGAAAAAAGTCAAGGTCGACGAAAAAGAGTCGACTCGAAAACGTGGCCGCGCGGCTCGCTCCCTCCACTGTAGCTGGTCCGCGTTTCTCCTCCTCGTTGCTCTCGTCGGTCCGCCCACGCGGTTGCGTGCAACCACCCACGCGGTACGTGCACGCGTAACGACCAGGGCGACGACGATTCTCACGGGAACGCGTGCGTATTCAAATGATCGGCTGCGGTCTGCGGCGCTGTCACGAGGCGATCCCCTAATTACTCCCTGCTAAACATCGCGGTGGAACAACGTTCGGTCGTCTCTCTCTCTCCTTCTCTCTCTCTCTCACGATCTCTTTCTCGCTCAGTGTCCAGTAGAGAGGAGCAGTCGCGAGAATAATTTCCACGCGAGACTCGCGCCTCTCTATACGAAGTTTATATATCTTTGAGGAGCGGATGGATCCCTCCCTGAGCAGGGTCGCATCGCGCGTTGTAGCCCGAGGCTGTCTTCTCTCGCTGGCTGCCCATTTTTCACGAGTCTTCGTCTCGCTTCCTCACCACGTTCCCCCGATCCCTCCCTCTCGCTCTTCCACTCCGCGGACTTTTTTTCCTCTTTTAATTCCAACTCCTCCCTTTTCTCTTTTTAATCTCTCCCTTCGTGCGCGGTCGAAGAGGACCAAACAGGGAGGCAGCCGGACAGAGAGGGGCGAGAAGCGCCGAAAGAAAACGGTCGGACGAGGCGATGAAGAGAGAAAGAGAGGGAGAGAGACAAAGAGGAGGGACGCTGAAGACGTTTGTCTCGCTCGCTTATTTTCTCCTTCGCCCCTCCCGCTCTTTCTATCGGAATACACGCACCTCAGAGAGTGCTCTATCTCTTTCTCTCTCTCACTTCATATCCTCTCAACCTTTTCTTTCCATCCCTTCCCCCACAGCGACTTCTCTCACTCGTTCGATCCCGGAGTCCATCTCCGCTCTTAGCTGCCCAGCAGCAGCAGCAGCAACAGCAGCAGCAGCGGCGGCGCGGCGGCGGCGGCAGCAGAAGCAGCAGCAACGGCAGCTTCGATCCTCTTCGTCGTCTGCGTGTCTATATACTCTCGCAGCGAGGTCCGTGCAACGGGGAATCAATAGCACGCACGTGTGTCTGTACCTATATCGGTGCGTCTCGCTTCATCGTTTTCCTTTTCGGTCTTCCGCGTCCCTCTGCTACCTTTCGTCCCCTCCTTCGCTGCGTCTTCTTCTTCCTCCTCGCCATCTTCTTCATCTTCTTCTTCTTCTTCTTCTTCACCGCTTTCTTGGTCTCCTTCTTCTTCTAGGGGGTGTCATTTTTTACCAGTCAAGAGCAGCTTCATAGAACGTCTCGGTGGAATCTTCTCCTACTACCGAGCCCGATAAAAAGCTCGATAAAAGAGGGGAACGGCGTCTCGTATCTTCACCAGCCGCGTTCCCCGATCGCGCCCCACCCTGCGGATCTTCAGCGTGTGTACGCTCCGGTGTCGAACAGGGGGATGGGTGGGGGGTGGGGGACAAAGAGAAGACGAAGTGAAAGTCGAAGCCGAACCAAACCGAGCCAAAGAATTCTTTTTTCCTCGTCCGATCGATAAACGCGGGCAGAGCCACGCACACGTGCCTTCCTCTCCGCCGTTCCGTTCACCTTGATGTCCGGAGCTCCGGCCGTGTATGCTGCGCGCGACCTTAGACGTCCGCGGGGACGTCTTCCGACGCGGCGGCGTCTGGATATCCTTCTCAAGGTGGTAACGCGCCGAGAGAAAACGGGGCTCGGTTGTATCAAACGCTCTTGGCGAGGGACCAAAGAGGGCTGCGGACCCTCTGCGGGAGGGGAGAATTACGATAATCTACGTACACGCAGAGTGTCCTTCTTCGCCCCCTCCCCTTGGCACCTATCTATCCCGAGAGCCGAGAGTCAGCTCTGGGGTATCCTTCTCAAGGTAGCGAGACGGAAAAGGAGAAAGCCCGGTCGGATGAATCGGACGAGGACGCGAACAGACGATAATACTCGGAGCATAGGTGTGCGTGGTGCAGCGTCCTCGTTGCTCTCGCGCAGCCACGGAGCCGGGTATCCTTCTCAAGGTAGCAGAAGCGACGAGGAGCGGACGGCCAGGACCAAGGAGCAACGGAGAACGCGGCGGAGACACGATAATGCCGGGTGGCCAAGAGCCCCGGCTGCCTGGCTGCCTCGTCGATGACTCGATGCTCTGTTTGTATCCGCGCAGGTCGCCGTAAGAGACGCTAGCTTCATCTCTATCGAACCCGCGTGCCCGCCTGATCAGGTTGTCCTTGTTCCCCGTTAGCTACCTGCGCGCCGGCTATCCTGTCTCCTGATCCCTCCTCTCTCCACTGTTTCAATGCTCTCGTCCTTCTCTAGCGTCTCACCTGAGCCATTACCGAGACGTCCAGCGGAGAGACGAAGACGTCTAGATCGCACGAAACGGAGAAGCGAGAGAGAGATCGGAAGATCAGAGGAGCCGGAGGCCCTCTCCTCGCCACCACTCCGCGGCTGGTATATACCTATCGCTGGATTCTCTTCGGGGCGGAGTGGGAGTAACGTCGAGAGACGGTGCTACAGGTAGAAGGCGAGAGGAAGCGGGACACCTGCGGCGAGACGCGGAGAGAGACAGAGAGGAGAGGAGCGTGTGGGATGGAGCAGGACGGCCGATCAAAGGAGAAAGAACCTAAATGGGGAGGCGTCATAGGGTGGCCAGGTAAGCGAACGGAGAAGGATATAGGTGGCCGGGACGAGAGCGAGGGAGAAGATTCTGGAGCGAGGGAGGCTGAGGAGGAGAGACGGAGAAACGTGTCTCTACGGAGGAAAGGAGACGGAGAATCGTTGCCGTGTGTGTGCAGGAGAGAAGAGAGGGGGGCACGAGACACGGAGCCAAGAGCGGGATGCTGGGAGGCGGCGGCGACGGCGGCCATGTTGCCGTATCCCGAGAGAAGAGAGAACGATCCGAGAGAGCACCGTGAGGCTGGTTCGTTTGTTGCTTGCAGCGGCTGCCCAAACTTTGGGCGGTTTAATTCTACCTGTTGGGCCGTACAGTTCGGGGTTGTGCATCGTTCCACCCTCATCAGAATCTACGATCCAGCTGCGGGAGCATCGGGTGGTTCACGCTGTTCCTCGGTCGCGGTGAAGTAACCGATCGCGTTCGATCCCCGGCGACGATGTCGTCGCGGTCTGGGTCGTTACCGTCGTCGACGTCGCCGCTGTCGTTGTTGTTGTCGTCGTTATCGTCATCGTCGTTCTCGACGCGGTCGTGGTCGTTGCCGTTGTCGTCGCGACCGTCGTCGTTCCCGTCGCCACAGTCTCGGCGAGCGTGCGCGTGTGCCTGAAGCCGGTGTACAAGTGTGAATCGCGGACAGACGATCCGATCCGGTTTGGAAAAAACCTCCTCGTGACTCGTTTCGAAGAGGGGTGGTGCGCGAAAGGAACGATACCGCGGTGACTGGTTCGACGGATGCGACACGTTCCGCGACGGAACAGAGTAACGAGGAGAATGCGGTGCCGCGGAGTGAAAATTTTGTGAGTTCACGGTGCTAGTACGGTACGCGAGCAAGGATTCGATCGATCGTGATCCGTGTTCTTCTGTGTCCCCGCGAAGAACACGACGATAGACAGAAACAGAGAGACAAAGAGAGATAGAGGGAGAAGCAGTGGACTCGAACTCGGACAAATAAATAAACAAAAGTGAGAAAAGGAAGACACGTACGCGAGGTGGAGCGAAACGAAACTAAATCGGGAGAAAAGACTGTTGAAAAAGGGTGACGAGAGATAAAGGGCTCCCGCGATTGGGCGCCCTTTGGAGAAGAAGAGCTCCGACCCCGACGAAACCGCTAAATACGCGGTGGGACGCCTCGGTCCGCGGCGAAGGTGGTGACACTATCATCCGTTGAGATGTGATCCGGAACACAGGAGGGACGTTTAGTAGTTTGTAGTTGGCCCCCTCCCCACCCCACCCCACCAGCACCCCCGTACCACCCTACCATTCTCTCTATACCACCTTCTTCCACTCACCACGTTACTACATGCACACACGCGTACTACAACCGCGCGCACCAGATCATCCGCTTCACACCGACGCACAACGATAAATAGATACGTACGTCGATACAGCTACCGATCGGCGAAGAGCACTCGACGAGCACACGGACGCGCCACGATATATTTCTTCTCTCGCAGCGAATATTCCCTCCATGTTTTTCGAGCCACCTACCCCCACCCCCCACCAACCTCCCACGGAGAAGTGAGTATTCTCTCTTTTCGAATACGGTATTGTCTCCGGCTTCTCTCGGAGGAGACCGACCTCCTCGCCGCGGATGTTCACCGGCTACCTGCGCGGTGACGCACAGGTGACGCGCAGGTGACCCGCCGGTAAACAAGTCGATCGTCGAGACGCTCGGGGACCATCCGAGGATCACCGGATCATTCTCGGGCTGGCCAACCCTTCGGCGATCGGATCGCTGCATTATTGAATGGATCGATCTCTTTGTCTCCCTACCTACCTACCTCGATCCTTTTACCGTTCGAACATTATTACAAAATCGAGACGACTAGAAGGTACTACTGCTACGCAACTCGAGATGACGGAGGAATAGCGCGCCGATTATTTTTTCTACTGGAACGGTTTCGCGATATACGGGCGCAGAATCGAATTACACGGTCGAATAAATTGCGGGTTGCCGGGTGTCTTTCTTTTCTTCTTCAGTCTTTACCCTATCTTTCTCCTTCTCGCTCTTTTCGATCAACGATTGCATGTATCCGCGAAATCGGCGACGATTAGCATATGCGCCGCGGTAGAGTGAATGGAAGCCCCTACAGCGAATATAATTGGCCCCGGTTTATGGTATCCACTAATGGACGTCGCCCCGAATGCAACGCGTTCCTTTCCCCCCTCCTCCAGTTTATATAACGCGGCGTCGAGGAACGACAGGCATTTCGAGAACATTCTCGAATGGTCCACGCAGTCGACACACCGATACTCTTTCTCTCTCTCTCTCTTTTTTCTCTATCTTTTTCTCTCCTCTCCCCTCTCACCTTCTGTCTATCTCTACCTCTAGCCTTCATTTGTGTCTCTCTTCTTTCGAGAGACACGTGTTAATCGCTTAGCCCACGTAGCGCCTTGGTTCGGAAACCAAGAACCTTTCCCACAACCGAAACTCGCCACTGATTCTCACTCCCGGATCACTGAACCGGAGGACACCGCCTCCGCGAAGCCTCAGGTAGCGAACGAGGCTCGACTTCGACTTCAGCCGACGAGAGTCGAGAACGAGACAAAGGTGTCTGCGAACCGAGCAATAGCCTCGAATCGACATGGACTCGCGTTATGGCAGATCCAACGACCCTTCCCTAACCCTAAAGGAAAAGGGATGCTAGAACTTTCACTGGTGTCTCTTGATAATCACTATCGAAATCACTGAGAATGATCACTAGGCGACCTGGTCCGGCGATCAGGCCCGCACTACGGTCACCGCGAGTGTTGTGGCACGCGGTGGCTACTCTGTCAGAGCCGCGGAACGACAGTTTGTTCGCTGGTGATCATTGGAGGCTACCGAGGAGAGGCTCTCTCGTTCCTCTTGGCTCGGCGAGTCCTCCGTCTCCGGAGGCATCGTCCACTGACGCGACGCGAGGGAGTACAGGTACTTGAAATACAAACGGACCCACGGAGGTGGGTCCAATCTGATGCAGGGTTCCCTTTGAGAATCAGGTTAGACCGGCCGAACCTGCTCCTCTGGCTTCTCGTCTCCGGTCCGCGGTTGTATACCGGCTTGGTGTACCTACTCCTTCTCCCCAGTCGCCCCAATCTCCTTCTTCCGCGTAGTAGGTAGGCTACCTACCTACTTCCCGCCACCCTCTTCTGCTTCTTCTCCCTCTCTCTCGTTCTCTCTTGTTCTCTTGCTCACCTTCTGCGGGTCTAGCTCATCTCGCGCCTCCTCGTTGTCTTCCTTGCACCTCGGATACCGAAGTCAACGGTGATCGTTCATCGGAGTCCAACGGTCATCAAAAGATACGGTCAAACGGCAATACTGCCCTCTGGCTAGCTTGTTCTCGATGTCCTCTTCTTCTTTCGCTCCCCTTCGGCACACTTGGCTCATCTTACACATTCTTCAAGGTCTTATCTCGCTCGTCATGACGATCATTCACCAGAATCTAACGATGGTCTCTCCCTAGCTCTCCGGTACACCTAACATATCTCTCACATTCTTCGTGGTTCAAAGGAAGACGATCGTCGTTCACCAGAATCCAACGACGACTAGGGGACATCTAAACACGTGGAACGTTCGTTTACAATGGTTTTTCTCTTGCCTCCCCTGGCTCATCTTCTACACATTGTACTTATCTTGCGCATTCCTCGAGGTTTTGCTTTTGATTAGCAGACGGAACTACGATAGCACAGTCGGATCATGAGCTAGCTACGGAATGTTCGTTCTTGATGATCTTCCTCTTGCTTTCCGGTTTATCTTTCTTGCTTCGTGATCTCCACTATTTACTGTCCATCGAAGAGAACGATGACCGTTCTGCAGAGTCCGTCACCGAATAGGGGACACCTACAACCACCCGTTGAAAACCGTTCTGCAAGTTGTCCGTCGCGGAACGTTCGTTCTCGATGGTCCGACCTGCTGGTTACGTCTATTATTACACCTGTCTATCCGTCAGTCGGTAGCGGTCGCGAGCTGAATTCCAGTTTTACGCGGCTGCTGCCCTCCTTCAAGCGCCGCGTCGCGGCGTCGAAGCGGAGGTAGTAGGAGGAGATGAACGAGTCAGGAGAGAAGAGGGAACCAACTGGTTTCGCTAACTATCCACCTGGACGCGGCGCGGCGGCGCGCTGAAGATGTAGAATTCGTGGTGTCCGACTGGTTTGGCCAACATCCGAACGGATTCCCGGCCAGCCGGAGACCAGGCCTGCCCGGCCACGTGATAACTGAATCAACCATCGAACCTGCTATTCAACCTCTCCTTCGGTGTTGTCCGCGCGCGACGGAACCGCGTCGCGTCGCGTCGCCTCGCGGTCGCGCGTACACCCGAGGCGGGCAAACACGCGCCACCACGCCGCTTCGCCGCCTTACCCGATGGCCTTCCTGATTCCGCCGCGATCTCGTTCTTCCGGCCAGGACGTCAACCTGACTTGCCCGGCAAAAATGCGGCTCTCCCGGCTCTTCCTGTTAAGCTTGACTTATTCTTCTCCTCCTTCTTGTTGTTCTTGTTCGTCGATAGCAGGCCGGTTCAACGGCTTCCTTCGTTCCTCCCTTACCGGTGAAGCCACGGGCATCTCCATGGTGTTTAGGGAAGGAAGGGACTACCGAATGGAACGTGTTTCTCTGTTTCAACTTTTCACTCTCGCCAGGCCTGTCCGTCTGTCTCTCTGTCTGTACGTCCGTCTGTCCGTCCGTCTGTCTGTCTGTCTGTCTCTTCGACGCCGGTTTATTACACCTGTCTATCAGAGCCGCGACCGCGAAACCGTTTCCAGTTTGACGTGCTCCGCAGCCAGTTTGAAATGAATGGAACACGGCGAACCCGGCTGGTCCCACTGATTGCACGTTGTGCAATCGGAACACGATACATGCGCGCGCGCGCGCGTTCGCGCGCGTGAGCACCGAGCCTCCGAGATTAGCCGCTGCATCTTTTTACTCCGACGTCCGCTTCTTTCGAAAGATCGATCGGTTCAACGACTCGCCAGACCATTTGTTCTTTCTCGTTCTTGTCCGCTCTGTCTGTTTGGTTTACAGGTCCTCTTTCGACGCATGCTCCTCAGACCTCCGTTAATGACGTGCCATACTGCAGCCTGTGATACGCTACCCCATGCATAGAGTCATTCGATTCGCGTAGTAGTCAGTTTAGTCGACCGATAGGGATACACACGGGGGCCATCGGCGCGCCGAGAAGACGCCGACGACGCCGCTACATTGTGACAAGCTGATCCTACAGGACGCCACGATACGGCGAGGAAAGAGAAGCGGAAGACAGCGCAGGAGAATGTCGACTTGCACCGACGAGGCCGACAACGCACCCCTGCACATGCAGGAGGCTCTGTCCCCGGTTAGTGCGATCACTTTTTCACTTTTATTATCAGCTCCTTCCAGATCTCGTGCCGCGAACAATTGTATCGAGCTCATTAGTTCTTTGCAAGCCTTTAGACATTGTATTTCACCTGAGAGTTCTTATTTTAAATACATTCTACCTGCAGTATAGTCACTATTCCATAGGGTCGAAAGAATATTACATTTTTCATAGTCTCGTTTATTAAATATCATGTGACCACTGTTTCAACAGTTTCAAGATTTGAATTGAAGAAATTGATACGTCATTTGTCATGAGTTTCTGAAATCAATGTTCCAAAGAAAATAACTCCCCTTAGCAATCTCAGAAGCAGTTAGGTACAAATTTGCCTGCAACCTAATTTTTAAACAGTGCACACGATGGTTTCCCGTCCTTGTAAAACAGTTCCATAAAGAAGCGAACATACGACGAACCGAGAAATCGGGCCAAATATAAAAACGCCAGGTTGCAGTGCCACTTGACGATTGTCATTATCCCCGAAATATTTGAAATCAGGATTGAAAAGCTTACTCACACCCCATGACGCATCGCAATTCGCGACGACGCGAATCGCGAGTGCAGCGTGACTGCGGGAGTCGTCCGTTGACTGTCCGGACAAAAGCGTGACGCACGCGAGAAGTCCCAGTCGAATTCGACAACGGAATGGGAATAAACGTGGTCGATCGAGCAGCAAATTAACCGAACGGAGAAAAAAGAGAGGAGCACCGAAAGAATACAAGCGGTAGGCGATCTCTGTTCGTCGCTCGCGGGCCGGAAGATTGACAGCCGATCCTCAATCTTTCGGTCTCCGCGCAGACTCGTCCATCACTCGCCAAACCTTGGCGTCTCAGGGTCGGTCCCAGAAGTTCTCTGACGCCGCGCCGGACGAACAGCACAACTGGCAATAATCTTACGGTCCGCCATTCTCGTTATTTCGCGCAACGGGTGGTACCGCGCCGGGGTGGTGCGGCGAGAGGAGAGGAGAGAGAAGAGAGAGAAGAGAGAGAAAGAGAGAGAGAGAAAGAGAAAGAGAGAGAGAGAGGAAGCTCGGGGGGCGAGAAAGAAAGAGAAAGGGAGGAAGGTCAACCGATGACCCGCACGAAACGCCGGCCATGAGGTATGATTGCATTCCGTGAATTGTCGAAATCGAATGGGGCGTGGATGCAAGACCTCCGCGTCGTTAATCACGATCCCCTCGATGCATCCCCCTCCCACGCCGCGCAGCGGTGAAAAATCCGCCGGCCCGCCTGACACGGTATTTATATTCATCCGAATCTACTCTAAGCGCATTAACCGCGCCCCGGCTCGACCAGTCGAATTTCTGCCAAAAATTTACAGCTACCACCGAGAAGGAATCTGGAATTTAAGTCTTCCGTTTCAGTGCACGCTTTATCGATCGGCCGAAACGCCAGTTGTTCGGACGTCCCCATTCTTAACCCATTTGCATCCGCAAGAAGAAAAAACCGCGCGTGATATTCGCAAACTATCAACAATTGCGGAATGGCCTGCATAATATGTGCGCTTGTTCATGATTGTGTTGTGATACGAATAGTGTAGCGGAATGTCTATCTCCTTGGTGATAGTTAATTAATTTATTATCTAGTCTTAAAAATAATTAACTAACTGACGATTTTGAACGATCACGGTGTTCTCTTCTTGTCTCTTCGTTCTTTGAAATATTTTGAGTTGAAAAGCTACATAATTTTGTGTGCTCGTCAGGAGTAGGATAAATTAACAAGTGTTTGCAGTAGATCACTGCTATATACTAAAAGCTCTCTCAAGAGTAGGATCGTCTACAAAGAAAATCATATACTCGTAATGTCGTGAAACCAATAGGGACACGATTGGCTGGAAGAGTATCCGAAGAACACTGTGGGGATAATTATGTTTACGTTGGGTATATAAAAGATTATTAAGATGCTTCTTAAAAGTTGATTAGTTCTTGCCTTGGAATGATAAATACCTTGTCTCAGAAATTACAAAACTATGCTTCATGTGACATTCGAAAGATTTACTACATAAAATGATGTACCGCAAATGATGTACACTCCTACACATAAGTATGTAAACGCTTCGTATTTTGTACTATATTAGAGAACATGTTTTAACAATAACGTAATTAATATTTCACGAATATATATCGTTTCATAGTATTAATTCTTACGTCTATCATTTATTCATTAAAAGTGATAAGTATCACGATTTACCACAAATGTTGTTTACGCGTTACAACGGTTATAATGATAGCGAAGAAGACAATGAATTTTCGAGAACACGACCTAAATTACCATGTATAGAATCTTCCGTAAAATTCTTGAATAGCCTGACGTGTTTATGGGACGTTTTCGATGTCCCCAAACGAATTCCGATACTCCATCGAGCAAAGTGATATATAGATTCTCGGCCGACGGCCACTCCTCGACATCGGGAAGCCTGAAAAGATTTTTACTGTCACCTGGCCGCAGGTTTTTAACCTGACAATGGTATACCTGCCGCTGAAAAAGTGAAACTCCTGCCGGACGAAAGCCCGTTATTTGCGTGGCGTTGCTCCACAATGAGAACGTCTACGCACGTATAAGCGGCTCCCCTAAGATTCTTACGGGGGGACCGGCCATTACGGCCAAATCCCCGTGGAATTATTACAGTTGATTTCGCTGCCACTGCGCCGCTGTGCTGGCCGGCGTTCCCAACGATGATATAATTTATGATAATGCGTTTGCCTTTACGTCGCCTCGCGCAGCCGATCGACGTGGCCGTCAAGTTCGTATTTATTACTGCCGCGAATCGACTACGATTCGCTTCGTGGAATTTCAGCGGATTTAATTCGGTGTATGGCGGCGGTCGCCGCCATTTTGTCCGGTGGGAATGCTTCGTCAAACGTGTCGCGAAGTGAAACAATAATTGCAAGCTAAATCTCATTCACTGTTTGTTGAATCTTGGTGCTGCTTACGCGACGTTCACACCTACGATCGTATTGTATCACCTATTTACTCTGCCTTTTCATTTACGTGTATTAGTAAATCAAATTTCGTCGGTCATTGTACATTAGTCAGCGCAGAGTTTGCAAAAGTGAAATACAATGTAGCATAATTTCAAATGGAAAATAGATGTCGAACATAATTATAGCAAACTCTAGCAGTGGTTGTGCACGTCACTTCTGTGTAGGATGTACGTATGATACGTGCTCGATCGTTGTCGAGTCTTTCAAATATTGTTTCATAGTACTTGAGATATTGTTGCATTTGAAAGTATGATCGCCGGCTAGTGAAAATGAGCTGAACACAATCTAGCAGTGCTACCGTGGCTTTAGAGATCTGACAAATTATACGGTTCGTACGATCCTTTCAGGTACATTCTTTCAAGTAGCACTCCTTCAATTATGTTCTTTCAAGTATCAAGCAATTCGAGAACACTTTACTATTAAAGATTCGCATGCGGTGTGACCGACAAGAATATAGAACCAAAAGAGGAGTGGTACTTTTAAGAGTTTTCTCAAGTTCCGAATCAAATTAGATCATTCAAATTCTCTCAATTTGGTTCTGCACCAAGTGCTATCAACAAACTCTAGCATGAAAGGAAAATTTGAACACCTTAACCCTTTTTAGAAACCCATGTACGTAAAAGCACATCCGTTAGATATGAATCGACAACGAATTTGCATTTTTTAGGAAGGTGAGAAATTCCACTGTACAGATTCCTGATTATATTGCTAAAAATAAAATGAAAATCGAGCTCTCTCAATAAAATAAACAGACCGCGTATTTTATGCATTCATTACAAGAATGTATAGAAATGACTGTATAAACATATTAGAAAAGTGAAAGAAGATTGGATACCTTCTATACAATTTATTGAAATTGCTAAAAGAGAAAACACACTTCCGTCTTATTTCTGTCTTTTGCTATTGAATTAGAACATTTTTATGTCGCGGGCAATATCCGTAGTCTAGAAATAAAGGACTCGCGAAAGTCGGCCAAGTTTTTCTTTCGGTAGAAAATAGCACAAAATGGAAGAGACCGCGAGATCGCATGAAACGCTGAATCCGGTGATAGCGCGAAGACGCGCAATATCTAGCCAGGGGCTCGGATCGAATCGAGCGAGTCTTTCTTCTCGAAGGAAGAATGGCAATAACATCGTATCGCGGACGGTAGAATTTTCCATCGGGCAAGAATCACCATCGAACCGGCGGCATTCTTTCGTCCGCGTGAAGCGAACGGTACGTTAGCCATCCCATTCGTCCCACCATGGCCGTTCCTCGGTGGGCAAGCCTCTCTCGGACAAGGGAGAAAAGAAAGACTGGAGGAAGACGATTTTGCTGTGTACGATGACTCGCCGGATTTCTCGTACCTGATACACCGCTCGCCACGGCGGGAGAACGCTTGGTCGGCGATCGTGCTATTCATTATCGCAGTAACCGGCAAAGATTACTTAATAGAATCCGGACAACTCCCAACTTTGTTTCTTTATTAAACTTTTTTTTTTCTCCCACCCGTAACCGCGGCGAAACGATCGCCAACGAAAACGGTTACTATCCAGAGATTTTCGGTCAATTCATCGGCCGCGCCCACAGATCGGTTGCAAATCAAAACGTCTTTAATTGAGACGAGTCGCGATCGATTCTATTATTGGCGACGAGAAAGCCCGTAGCAAAGAAACCTCTAATTTCTTTTCAATTTCTTTTCCGATCCCTTGAAATGTTTTTTAATAATACGAGGGAATCGTTTTTGTGTCCCGCGATATTGCTTCTGCGTCCTTTTTTGTAGTTTCTAGGCTGCGGTTTCTTAAATTAGGTTTTTGCTGGCAGCTCTTGTTGGGTGTTATTGTGGAGCGGAATTGTTATGGGATATGCTCCGCGCGACGGAGGGTTTAACGGTCTTATTAAAAAGTTCCGCTGAAGAATGAAAGTGGCGCACCTATGATCCGGAATAAATTACTGCTATTAGTTACATATATACATACGTACGTTTACGCTCGGCGACTTCCTGTCGCTATTTCGAGTCACGGTAATCATGAAAATATCTATGCGATTGTTCGCGATACTCCTTTTTTCTGCGCCGGGCATCGCGAATATGCCCGCGGGCGGGCCGAGGTAAATGGAATTGCTATGATACGTTTACGGCTGCTGACGGTCGTATCATTACAGGCTCCATCGATTATTCTTTTTTCGAGCGTTGTTCGCCGGTTCGCGTGGACTTCGATCGATTTCTTTGCGCGATCATTCGGCCGGGGGGAAGGGGGGAATGCGCCTACTGTATCTTTCAATTATTTAACCTTTAAATTTCAAAAATTCAAATTTTTAAATCTAAAATATTCAAATTTTCAAACTTTAAAAATTCAAATTTTAAGAATTCAAATTTTCAAACTTTAAAAATTCAAATTTTCAAATTTTAAGAATTCAAATTTTCAAATTTTAAGAATTCAAATTTTCAAATTTTAAGAATTCAAGTTTTTCAACTGTACAATATTCAAATATTTCCCCTAGTAAATTAAAACGATTCAAATTTTCATTTTCTGAAATGGAAATGATTGAAATTTTACTTTTCTTGAATTAAAAAAAAATCAAACTTTCATTCTCATAAATTTTACAATATCTAAATTTTTATTCTTTCAAAATTTCAAATATTCAAATTTCATAATCTTTTCTTTAGCTATTCGCGCCTTGTTGGCGTAAAAAATGTCAATCCTTCGAATGTCCTCGCCACAGTTTCAACATCCTGAAATTTTCGATACTAAACAGTATCGAACATCGAGTCTACAAATTGAAATCTTTAATGCGAAACTCGAACGCAAAGAATTGAAGATATTGCTATCACGAATTTTCCGACATTAAATATTCAAATATCGAATGTCCTCATGTTAGGAATACATATTTCTTATATATCACAAGCTGCGTATTCTCAGCGGCACTTGAAATCCAATAAAATTGAAACTCTAGTCGCAAAAAGTTCCGAGCATAATTATCACGAATAAATTGAGAGCTTTCGTAAGTTAAAAAAGAAACTGGAACAATCGTCTGTGGCCGGTCGTCGAACGTTTACCATTACTTAACCGTCATCAATCACAATTTGAGAAACAAGAAACAAGTAATATCGTTGACACTTGGGCATTGCGATTTTATTCATATAATTATCACGTGTCCTGCGGCCCGGTCGATGTGTACAGAGCAATAAATCATTTTTTTACAATATATACCCGTCGCGTTTGCGGTCGCGGCGAATGCAACAACAAAAATCTCTCTACCGCCATTATCTTTGATTGATATCTCCAAACGCTCTCGCTGCGTTTCTTGCTACCATTATTCCCATTCCCATTATACCCTACTCACGGCGATTAGGGTAACGCTTTTTATTAGAAGAAACAGTAATCAGTTTTTATGCTAATCCTTCAGCAATATCGTTACTTTCGTTAATTTTATCAAGAGCTACTAAACCACGCATTATTCAGGAATAGACGAATCGAATGCGAACTATCAGGTATTATAAAATGGGCTCTCGAAATTAATTAGTATCCGCGTTACCCTCAATATCCGATATCAAAGAATGCCGCAAAAAAATTACTCAATTCGTTTCCTCGTCTACGTTTTTAACATCCTTTCTATTTTAAATTACGATTATGATTACAATGACTTGTGCTCTCATTTTAACCCTCCACTTCTTGCTTGTCATTACAGCATTAAAAAGTGACTTGCAATTATCCCACATGACTCACATTGATTGAAATCCTCCCTCTTATTGAATAATCTCTCGGTTCACACACTTTTCAATGTACTCTCATTTAATTAAGCTGCCAGCCGAAGAAAATGAGTTAAGTCATTCTTTCCCTACGCCCCAGTCTCCATTATTCCATTCTACCTCGGTCAGTCACCAATCAACTTATATTTTAATTGCTTTGGACAAAGCAGCACCAATTATTGTAGCAAGATGAAAGTTTCCCAGTGAAGACAATTATCTTGAAGAGGATAACAATTTTGACTCTCGGACGGATCCAGTTATTTTCACATGTTCTCTTCGATAGCAAGTGAACAAACGAAATTTAACAGCTAATTAGTTTCAAACGATACAGAAGTGTATCATTAGTAGTTCAGCCGGCGCAAAATTCAATGTTAGAATCAGAGAAGACCCGCGCACTAACTGTTCCATTATCCGAACGTCTATGTTCTTCCGATCAATTCGGACAACGGCTCGACTCATTTTCGTCATAAACGCATAATCTAATTGCTATTACGACCAGTCCCGGACAAAAGAGAAGAAAGAAAGACGCCGGCAGCCGCGCGGAGGGAGGAGAAGCATAACCGTGAAAAAGAGGGAAGTTAAGACAAAGCCCAAAGACGGGGCGAGCGAGCAGCGCGGAAAGAAATTGCTGGCAACGCGAGCCGCAATAACAGAAACGCTGACAGGTGTTCTCCGTCGGTGGAGAGCGAGAGAAGGAGCGATACAGATCCAAAGAGAATGAGCGGGAGAGAGAATGAGCGGGAGAGAGAGAGAGAGAGAGAGCGAGAGAGAGAATGAAAAAGAGAAGAAGAGACTGAAACAGAAGGAGCGAGTACGCACCGCGAGAGCGCGCGGCCGATATAACAAGGATTCAACTGGCGGATCGCAAAAACCCTCGGCGATCGTGTACACAGTGGCCGAACGGAGGGCGGGACGCGCGAAGGGGGTTTGCACAAGTGGGGGAACAATGAGCGTCCGCCAGCGTGGCTAGGATGCGCGCGTGTACAACGGGGAACACTGGTCGCTAGGAGAAGCGAAAAGAAAGGCCCTTAACGATTCCGCGTATCTTCGAGCCACGCAGCTGCGTATTCCAACGACGTGATCGGCAATAACGCGAGAAGGAGATCCTCATCCTCGGCGAGGAGCCGACGGGACCTTACCCGCGACCGGTAAGAAATGACCGGGGGACTGGGCCCGCCGATCGTCGTCGCGTCGTCGTCGTCGTCGTCGTCTTCGTCGTCGTTGTTGTCGTCGTGTACGTGCGTAGGTCGGCCAGCTCCGACCGTCAGACACGTCTGGACTACCGTCTCTCCCGGCCTGGAATAGTCTCTCACGGGGCGCAGGCCAGCAGGCCAATTAACTGTTATTATCGGACAGTTCTTGCGTGTAAACAGCGCCGGGCATAGGCGACTCGCAGCATCCACGGCATTCGCTTCCGATCCCTCGAAACCACGACCCTTTTTACCAATCGATTGGACGAACCGACTCAACTGTCATCCGAAGATGATGACCGTTCTGCGCCGGACTCCGCGTCTTATTCTTTGCTACACGCTTTGAACAGGCAGTTCAACGAACATTTAGAAGCTTTTGAAAGGTCTTCGGTAGAACCTTGATCGATTCTACAATATCAGAATTCTATGTCCTGTAAATGCGTTGTATCTGTTGTGAACTTAATGCTAAGGAAAACTACATGCAAAATGATTTGATATACAGGTTAATACGGATGAAATCTGACATACAATCTAAGTAACAGTGGTTATTGAGGCTTGGGAAAGCTTTGACAAATTATCGATCGCAATTATAGCATAAATATGCGAACATCGCGTGCGACAGACCTAAACGCAAATTCGACGAATAAATAATGACATTGGCAACGATTCCAAACATCCCAAAAAATGCAATTAAAACATTCGAAAACTACTGAATGAATAGGTAGAATGAATAGGTCTAAAATATACGAGTGATATGTCAATTGTTAAATGAAACATTTCAAATTAATTTTGTATTATAATGTAATTTAAGCATACATTGTAATAAAAATTATGATACGTCTAAATAAATTCACCTTTTCGAGGAAACAATGTGTTCTATTATGTGAAAATTCGTGTCACTGTTTAGTTTGTATAATCGAGATTAATTGTATTATTATTATGATATGCATATATATTATATTATATATTAATATATTATATATATTACGGTATATTATAAATACATAACTTTTGCTTTCATTGTTTCACGATGCCTACTGAAGTAGTTTCATATTTCATACCATTCATACCATTGAAATAGTTTGAAAATAGCTAAAACATGAAGCGCAAAATGTTTTCCAATCTGAAGAAAAGGTTTATACTTAAATCCTCTAAACCACAATAATTCTTACACCTAAGTCCGATATAGATTAAACAGGTCTAGTAGCCAGTATCGTGAGAAAAGGGTTGCGAAGACATTCGCAAGCGCCGAGTACACGTTCGAGCAGATCTAACCGTTCGGGTGAAACAAGCATAAGGCGACAATAAATTATTGAATCTGGCTATAGAATGATTTCCAATCCACGGTAGGGGGACATGGAACAAGTTAAATCCTCGCGAGTTCCGAGAGACCGTGCACGAAAACGTGGTTACGCAACGGGTCGCGTCAGTCGGCCGCCACAACTTAATCCCGCGGTCTATTCGACGCGAATAGACGATTCGAAATCAATTAAAGACCACAAAGAGGAGGAAAAGTAAGAGCCGGCAAGGTCGCCGCGGCGTTGGACGACACCGTCCACGAGCAGCGCCGTTAAAATACTATCACGAAGACCCGGGGGTTACATAATCGTTCACCTTGACAGCGATACTAGATTGAATCTATAGTACGAGAGCCAGCGGCCGAACGAGCCATGTACAACGTTATTTCATAAATCCCGAGATAACATCCTCCAGAAGCACTACGAAATCGTGAGATATGTATTCGTGCGGGGAGTACATAACGAGCCGGTGGCCCTCGCCCCTGCCTCTTTCCGCGTTACATCCGCGGCCGTACCCTCCGCGTCGGCGTGCGTTGTCAACCGCGTGTGTAAAACGTCGTAAAAACGTAATAGATTCAGTCCCAGGGACTCGTGAGTCAACGTGTTGCCGGCGACGATCGCGATAAATTTCCCTGGCGAGCAGCGCGCGATTAGATTTCGAATGAAGTCGGTACACGACCGGTCGCGGTCCCAACCCAGCGAGTACTTAACGTCGTGTAGCGACCGCGGGAGGCTTCGTAATCGGGCTGATTAATGCCTGGTTTAAGGAAATCGGGGACTTCCGATCCCGTGGACTACTGTTCCGACACGGATCCGGTAGCTGCCTCGTTTTAAACGTTCAAACATTCCAGCGAGTTCGCTTGCGCGAGTTCAACCAACTTCGATGAACATGAACGGAAAAACGGGGCACTGCAGCCGTTGGTTGCGTTTGATCGATTCTGGATTCGAAGCAGGCAATCTTAGAAGATGAATTTGGAACGGTTCGTTCTAGATTCTTGATACAAAAGGATTTTACGTTCAGTTACAGGTCAAGCGTCTCTGCTGTCGTCAATAAGTCTGATGTAATCGGATGACATTGCACGCGTTGAACGAGTTTAAGCAATCTATTCAATTTTATTTCAATGAAATCTAAAAGTAATTCCTCTTATAAGATAAAGCTACAGGCGATTCGTTCCAAATACTGATTGCAAGAGGGTTTTATGTAGTTCGAGTAGTTACTTGATCTTAAGCGTTCTAGGTTTCCGACAGGTTAGGCGACTATGCATGTGTTAAATTAGTAGGAACAGTGCATAAAGTTGCATTTTAATGGAATCTGGAAATAGGTGTTCTTAAGGGATGCATTTCTCGGCGCGAAAGGATTTTATAATCGAAGTTACTACTTGATTCCAAATACGCGAGGGATTCCGACGCGTTGACTTCCAAGCGAAAGGGGGCATCATACAAATTTCTGAGTTGTTCAAATTTGTCCAACTCGAATAGAAGTAAATGATAAGAATATAAGAATAGTATCGAACATGTACATGACTATTATCCAGAAGCCTAGAAGTTTACAGTAAATTGAAAAGAAGAGGTTTCGCAATGTAACCACTGTTGCCGTAGCGAAGTTAAAATGCGATGCGAGTGAAATAATAACTAGTGCACTGGTATAAAGGAACGCGAGGCCCAGCGAAATAACTCCATAAACAATTTCCCAAGACACTGGTTCGCCTAAGCGCCACAGGCACCAGGGAGGCTGCCTCTAAGAAAAACATGTAAAACAGTCCGATCACCCCCTCGCTGACTCAATGAAAAGGGAATACTGAGGCAAAGAACGTCGCCGCCGAAGCCTGTTGAATAAGCGTGTCGCATCCAGCTAACGACGTCGTTAGGAATTTCCCACGTGCCGCTGGATTACGACGCTTTTCAGCGGGTCCGGGCTGAATTATCGCCAACCACTTCGTTCGGCCATTATCTCGGTCCCTTTGGCCGCGGAGCATGCGTCGCCGTTTACGATCGCGCGGTCGTACGCGTCGTCAATTAACGTAATTAACAATGTTATGAGTCAGCCGGCTAATATTCGACTTCCAGCGAATCGCCGCTCGAATCGCGGTTCGACAACCGCGTGGAAATTTATTCGTTTTCCCCGTCGACGCCGGTCGTATTTCTTCCATGGGGAACCGTAAATCCCGCGGCCGACTAATCACGCGCTTTTCCGTGTCCTTTCGACCGTGTTAATCTTCACCGTTTCTCCATAAACCGCTTCACCTGTGCGCTTCCGAAGCGCGAAGTTGCACTCGCCTCGATAAATTACGAATCGCGCACCGGGTTCGAATCCGAGAAAGTTTCGCAGATGTAACGCCGTCGGAGATGATGCATAATCATCCTGTCCCGGGTGGTAAATACGAGACGCGAAAGAACTGTCGAGCACATTGGTTGATCGATGGTAGACAGGTCGAAACCGTCGAGTTTTCGGAGGCGTTTTCCAGCGGAGATACCACTTTCGGCGTTTGGGGGAAATGAAAGTGTTCGTCTCGATTTTGAGTCGGAAAGCGATCGTCGGCCTCGTAATCCGATGGTAGAAAGGCAACTGAAAGGTTTGCTCGTGATCCTTTGATCTTTGCTCACATTAGAAGAATATTGCTCGTCGCGGTACGGAGAGGCTACGATTAATTATCGTCGAGACCCGACTGGTCCGGTCTCGGTCTCCCCGCGGTTATTAGTCCGATTTTTATCGCACTGTTATGGGCATTCGGAAATGTTAATCCGTGTTGCAACACGCGCGACTGGAAGCATTCAGTGTCGTAAACCGTGATTCATAGAATTCGGGTTCCTCGTACGATAAAAACGAGAAGCGAAATGAGAAAAATCATGGTATACGTGTACGATTCGACTTCTCGCGCAGAGACGACGCTCCTTACGAGGAAGTTCGATCGCGATTAATATTATCGATGAAGTCCAAGCGATTTCTCGCCATAGAATGTCGAAGTTTACCGATCGAACGTTTCCTGGACGCACGTGCGGAGTTATGTAATCGTCGAAATTATGTAAAGCGCGCGCGCGCGCGCGTGCATACGGGGCTGGGTGTCGATCTTCCTGATTTTACTCGATTCGAGCCCGAAGACTTTCACGGGGCCCTAGACACGTCTTCCTACTGTCACCTGTCAACAAAAGGCTTCTCGGAGTTATTCACGGAACGCTGCCCTATTATTACTCCATGTTCGGCTTCAATCGACCTGCGGCTCTCCTCGGGATCTACCCTCGTCAAACGCTCTCCCGATGAATTGCGACTCGCCGGTGAATCGCCACCCTCAATGCCCGCATTCAACCACTCCCGCCTCTTGTCCAGAGCGTCCTTGAACTCGTCCGCTGCCCTGCAACCCTTTTAAGTGCCGGCAAAAAATTTCGGAGAAGGTTCGGCCCGGACGATGGAAAATTTCGGTAATTTTCTCATATGAATATCGAACGATCTTAAATTATTTCGCCCCGAAATTAGTCAGGCTGAACGTCAATCGTTTGTCAGTCTGGTTTGTACCCGGTGCTGATTGATATAGCGAGTAATTTTATATTAATTATCGTTTAGTTTTAGTTAAATATCTACTTCTTTATAGCTTTATATTTTTTATAAATTTTCATTTTTATACTAAATTAGAGACTGTCGTAGGTATCTCAGAATTTGTGCAAATTTTTTCTGCAGTCAAAAACGATAGAGAAACTTGCAGTTTGGAAATTTATTTATCAATGTGCTTCATTCGAATGCAAATGAACGTTGTATCGCTCTTATTACCATCGAGAAACGAATTACAACGACACTAATGCAGTGCAAAGTATGAGCAGTGATGTTGAACGTAGCACTGAAACGATTCCAGCAGCTTCACATAACAAATAGACCTTTTGGAGAACCCACCAGATCATTTACCTTTTAGCTATAACAAATCGATTTCACCGCGCATTCCTTTGTTCTCATATCAACTTGTACTTATCCCGCTTCGAAAAATGTGGCTCGCACCGATTTACAAGGAACACTTTCACAGTTGGCGACGGAACGTTTTAGCCGATCGATGTCTCATTTGTATAGGCAGGCCCGCGAAGCGATTAGAGTGTCTCTATTGGCTCGAAACACCTTTCTTCGCGTTCGTCAAACGGTAAAAGCTGCACAAGAAACGGATGGCTGTCGTCCGACAAAAACCGAGCGCCGTAATTGGATCGTGTCAATAGTTTCTTTGAATATTCTTTCATGATACCTAGTTATGGACGCTTGAGTGACTCAAATCACGCACGCGAGCGGTTCAACTATGTACAACAAAAACCGGCAGCTACGGAGCGACACGGGTCTCCGGCGTGCTTGTAACTTCCATCAGCTTCCAACCTATATTAATTTCTTTTCTTTTGTATCTCCTCGATTTTGTATATTACGGCGTTCCTCCGGTGGCCGTTAGAGACTTTCACCTGCTTATGAAATATTTATCACTGGAGTCGTAACATGCCAACACTATTGAGCACAATCGTGAATGAATATTCGTTAAAAATTCGAATGGACAGTTTGCTGATGCTTATAGTGACCCTTGGAGAGCTAGGTTTTAATTAATTGGACCCATGGTCTACCATATAAATTCTGATGTTTTAGTAATCAGTTCAAGTTATGAGCTATTTGTATATATTGGCCTTAACATTAAACCTACCAAGCTTTAAAAGTAGTTGTGTTGCTTTATCGGAATGACAAATTTGAATTTACTGAGTCCTCTTGCCATTTTTACAGCAACGTATGCTTGAATGAAGACATTTATTTAATCATTTCCTACGAAAGAGTTTTTATAATTTTAATAATTTTTAAATTATAATTTAAAACCGGTTATTTCGCCTGGCAAGACAGTTTTAATGTTGAAAAAGCAGACAAGATGGCCCTAAGGATCGAATGGATCTATCAAGTGGATGCCAAACTCTAAATTTAGAACAATTTATCTCCTTCGTTATAACTGAATAGAATTATATATGTTCGTTAATAGTAATAATAATTTGTGATCAAATTCGCAAACAATAACAGTAATTACATCAGATAATAATCATTAGCAGTTCTCGTGTTCACCTAGATTACAAAGGTTATCATAATCCCTAAAGACTCAGAATGAAAATCGCAAAATGCATCTCATTAGTTTTCAAATTCTTCAAACAGTTCTAAGATCAATTCGATTTCGTGTTCTCAGGTGCAGGAGGGCCCAGTGTCTCCAGCGTCCTCCTCCCTGAGCAATCAGAATCAAAACGAGAGCGAGCAACAGGTGTTGCTGGCGACGATGCAGCCGGTGAACGTGCTGGACCTGCACGAGCCGGCATCGGTGCATTCTCTTCATCCAAAGTATCATCACCATCACCGTCACCACCACCATCACCACCACCACCATCATCAGCAGCACATCCAGGGTGACCCGGACGACGTCCAGCAGCGTCCGGGCGACGACACCGACGGCAGAGTGACGCCCGTCACCGAGGCAGCAGGCGGCAACGCGACGTTAGGCGTCGGCGAGCACAAGATGATCGATCTCATCTACAATGACGGTCAAAAGACCGTGATGTACACGCACGACAAGGAGATCATCTACGAGAACGAGGCGGACAGAGTCCAAGTGGTGGAGTATCCTCCCCCGCCACCGTCGCCGCCATCGCCGTCGCCACCCTCGGCTGTTACCAGAACAGGACTCTTGCCTCCCACCTGCGTCACACCTAGATCAGGCTCGGCGTCCGCGGCGCTGCACTTGCACCACTACCCCCAACTGCAGCTGCAACACGAGGATGACCTTCCGCCGAGTGTACGTCACGCTGTAAACGCCACCGTGCCAAACTGTGGAGCCGCGACCACAACCACCACCGTCCTCGTCTTCTCAGAGCTGGTTGCCGCCGATCCCGCAGCAGGCGCCGCCGCTGCGCAACAACTCACCCTCACCGCCGCCGCTGCTGCTGCTTCGCTGCGTGCTGGGTAAGTTCACTTGCATCTCCTATTTGATTTTTGCTGCGGGCTGTTCTCTTGTTACAAGAGAAACAATTTGGATGAGTGTCTAGGTTGGTTAGATTTTAGATCGCTAGCACTACTGGAAATATTTTTCTTTACTAAGACGTATAGTTAAATTGGACTTGGAATATACAGCAGTTAAAACTAAACGTTGATCCAAAATAGGATACTCTGTTTTAAATGAATACATTTTCTACGAATGAATTGAATAGGATTGACATCCTGTACCATGTATGGTTAACTTTTGCCCTGATCATTCTTATAATAATACACAGTACAAGTTTAAGTATTTGGTAATTTTCGATTGAGTCAAGAGCGAAACTATTGAATCAGCTTCGCTAAAAAAAAAAATATACTTTATCACGTGAAACTATGGAGATAATTGCGGCGCTTTCAAAGAGCCATTATTGTAGCAAGTCATTTGGAACATCCTACGCGAATTCGATTAAATATTTATTACGAAAAACCAGGTAGAAAAAATGCCCAATGCCAAGTCGACAGACTTGCGATCTGAAATCAAATTCTGTAATCAGAATGCTTAATAACGTTTTTCTCCGTCGAGATTTAAAATGTTTTATCAGCGCCTTGTATCGAGATCGAAAGGCGGAGATATTCTTGTTGCGGGCATATTAAAGCGTAAGATACGGCGCGTGTAATAACCGTAGGAATACGTCAAAGAATTTTCTGTCCTTTCCGAGTGTGTTTCCAAGCGGCGATTCAGGATTATATTTACGGTGCTCCGCAGTTGATAAGGAACACCCTGCGCATCGAATGACACTCTATACGCGTCACCGCTTCTTAAGGCAGCGAGAATATTCAAGATTTTACGAGTATCGGGAGATATATGCTCAATACGCGGCGAGTCCGTCAACACGGCGCGCATGATGCACGACATAAATGAAAAGCGGTACGCGAAATTCCTGCATACGGGGGAACCTGTTCGCCGCGAAGCGTTTCCACGGGCTGTTTAACGATAAAAGTGGCGATAACTTAAATTTTTCATGGACCGAACGGCACCTTAAAACGAAAATCGTGTACGAGTTAATAGGAGGAGAAAATGCCGGTAAATGAAACGTTACACACGAAGTCCGTAGACTATATTTTTCCTCGGCGTGAAATAAATTGTCAAATCGAACCTATTCATCACTGGAAAAAAATGCTGATTATCATGATACTTCGATAAAAAAAATAGTACAAAATAACGTCTCTGTCTAGTACATGGTATTAAAATGGGGTTACATGTTTGCGAGTCGACTGCGAATCGGGTATTCAAAAAAATTTGCAATGACCCAAATCTCTCGCGGAAAAAATCAGTAACAAGAATCTAGTTGTGTAACGGTACCTCCGCTGAACTAGTAGCTAAAATAGGCAAAACAACAGAAACTAATTATAGAACCATTGCGATAACTGTTAGAAATGCTTCGTTACGTGATTAATACGATGCAAACCTGCTTAGTAAGATCTCATGAAGCTGCCTAATAAAGGGTGTCCCAAAAGTCACGCAAGATTTGAATTTGGTGCCATTTGTGCGATAAAGTGTTGCCAACCAAAAAAAAAATACAGAATGACAGCTGACAGTTCAGGGTTATTAAAGATGGAGCGCTACATAAAAGAACAACGCATTTTTATTGTTGAGCAATATTTTTCAAATAATGAAAGTTTCGCAGCAACAGTTCGCAACAACATGAGGCTCATTTTCATCTTGATGGCTTTGTTAATCGACAAAATTGTCGCATTTGGGGTTCAGAAAATCCACAAGTGATTGTTGAAAAACAAATGCATCCACAACGTGTAACTGTTTGGTGCGGATTTTGGGTCGGAGGCATCATCGGACCATTCTTCTTCGAAAATGCAGCTGGTCAGGCAATAACGGTTAATGGTGCTCGCTATCGCGACATGATAATCCAGTTTTTTGTGCCAAAATTGCAAGATATGGATGTGGACGGCATGTGGTTTCAACAAGACGGTGCCACATGCCATACAGCCCGAGAAACAATTCAATTACTGCATGAGTCATTTCCTGGTCGTGTAATTTCCCGTTTTGGTGATCAGAATTGGCCGCCCAGATCATGCGATTTAACGCCGTTAGATTTTTTTCTTTGGGGTTTTTTAAAGTCTAAGGTTTATATCAACAAGCCCACGACCACCCACGCCTTGAAGGAAGAAATTGAGCTCTGTATCAACGAAATTCAGCCACATCTATGCAAAACAATCATAGAAAATTTCAACAAAAGAGTGCGTATGTGTCAGCAAAGTCTTGGAGGCCATTTACCCGATATGCTATTCCATACATAACCCTATACTGTATACTATATAAATCAATAAAAAATTTAGAATTTTTAATTATAAATCTGTGTTTTCTATCCAAATTACTTCTTGCGTGACTTTTGGGACACCCTTTATGAGATCTATTTCTTTTTTAATCATAATTTTAGATTAATAACGCTTTTATTAAAATCAGATGCCTGATTAGAAATTAAAACATGTATTTTTTCACATTCTATTGAAAATGCAGGAAAAAATGTTCCGCTCCTGCGTAATGAAGAAAAAACTAACAGTATGCAAATTCATAGATTTGAGAAATGGTTTCCTAATATGAGACTCACTTTGATTTTCTCAGACAATCGATTTACCGTTTTTAAGATATTTATAATATAATCGGATTTTACAAATATGTTTGAGAACGTATTTTAGAAAATATGATTCGTAACAATGGAATGTCAACGTGACACTGTGGACATCTGAACCTGAAATAAACCAGGGTCTCATATTAGGAGAGGTTCCCTTATTAGGCAACTTTGCTCAGCAAATCGGAGAATAAATTGACACTAATTCGTGATCCACTACCACGGTCTTCGAGTTACAAAAATCCTCGGAGAGTAATTGTTATTTATCGCAACAGATTTCAGACGTCTGTCCGTTATAACGAATGAATCGCGTTGATTCTGGGCTAATTTTTATGACCAGCAATTTACGAGATGCACGGACGGCTTCGCGGCCAATTTGTTCTCCAATTTATCGACGCACTCAGCGCGCAGCTATTCCCCGCCGAAAATTCCAGAGCCGGACAAAAGGGAGCGGGCCGAACAATCGTCGGCGCGGAAAAATGAAATTCCGCGGCACAACGAACCATGGCGGGCAGCGCCGGCAATTACCGATTCGTATTAGAGCCGGCGCGCGATCCGGCTCGCAGGGGACTGGGTGTACTCCGGCCGTACGGATAGTTTCTCGCGCCTTAATAAGCCGTAAAGTATCGCGAAAAGTGTCTCCGGACGCGGACAGTAGCCTGCTCGCTCGCACGGAAAAACTCGAGTCGCCCTCCGTGGCTCGCGTCCGTGTGCGCACACGTTGAAACGCGGCGCGCTATCAGGCTCGTGTATCAGCGCCGACAATTAACAATTATTGCGCACACCTACCCGCGAGCTGAACGTTGGATAAGTCACGTTGCTGCGTAGAATTTATTATTACGACGCCGCCGCGTACAGCGCCGCCCAGTCGAGGTGTCCTGCCGGTACCTCTGTATTCTGACAGTGTCCAATTATGTTGATCCTTCAAAGTTTCAAATCTTACGAGTTCGAGTCAGATAGTTGCGATCTTTCCTATTTTCTTTGCAATACCGACCAATTGAAATTCTCTTAAAAATTCTCGGCACGTCTAACAATTCTTCTAATGACGCATGAAAAATTGCCTCGGCCATTCTGTTTCGAGGAACTTTATTAATAACGATGGATGAAATTTATTAATAACGATTTATGTTTTTCTGATTTTTATTTCGGTAATCTACGAATATTTTGGAAACACGTGAACAATGGAATATTTAGCTCTGTGGCAGACTTGTAACAGAACGTTCCGTATCTTTTCATCCTAGTAAATCTCATGAATTACACGTTGTCTCCGAAGGTTTCTAGAAAATAATGCCGCGCGTAGGAAACAATAAATCAAGCTATTATTATACCTTGCAAACGCGAGAGATCAAGGAGAATAAAATGAATTTTCTCGATTGTCTATCATTTTCTACCGTTCCCATGTTTACTTAATCTTTTCATCTTAACACACTTCTCTTCATTCCCGGTCAAGTTTATGTCGGTTTTATTTTGACCCGGATATGAAAGAGATTTATTGAATTTCCCTGCGACACGAATTAATAATGAAGCTCCGTGGTTTGAAATATGCAGTTATTATTTTTAAGGAGTTGAAATGATCTGCGCATACTGAGAAATTCCTTACTGCACAGAAGATATTGAGAGTCCGTGCCAAATACCTCTTTGCGATGACTAGACTGAAGATTTTTATGCGAAATGAATATTATCGGCATTAATAACAAGATGTGGAAGCTACATGGGATTTCTTTCTTTCTTGAATTATTTGATTTCGTTTAAAATAATACGATAGCATTTTTTAATTATGCACACTTTACGCATGTACTTAAGTAGATAAACAACGACATTTTTCTCTATTTTTATTAGTTAAATCAACCAAGCAGCAAACTTGAAAATCTTCAGTTGTTTTACGAAAATGACAAAACTGTATTTCTTGGAACATCTCTTCGTCGTTATTGAAGAAATTTGTTCGGTTATTTCCTACGAGGGTATTTTTACAGTTTGGACAATTTTTAAATGAAAAATTTGAAATCGGACATTTTAATCGGCGCGGTAGGTTCAGCGTTAAGAGGAAAGCCATCCGCCATTTTTGGGCGGCCCTGTACAGTAAGAGCGACCTGAATAAACATCGAGTAACTCGCAGCACGCATTATGTCTACAGGCGCGCGCGTAACATTTTCAAAGCGTTACTCGAAAATCGGGACGCGATCAAGATCGCGATCTACTAATTTGTAACATTTCCATATCGCGCTTGTATCTTTGAATATATCTTCGCGGTCCGCGGGAAACATCGGTAAACACGGAACGACGCTTTTACCTGGCACACGTATCTATAGAAATGACGTTCTTTTCAAATGTTGCGCGCTGAACTATGCGCACGCGTCCAACCGTAACACAATGAATAATCGACATCTGAGCGGCGGAAAAAAAAAATTAGAATAACGTCACGCAAGATTGGCGCGAATCGACGGTCAGACAAAACTATAAAACAACAATGAAAAAGTGAACCAGTGCGACCGCGGAACCGAACCGTCTGTTCCTATCTAATTGAATTCCGATTTCATGCATTAACAGGCAGAAACACCGGACAGATTTCAAATCACGGCTCTATTACTTTTTCTGTGTCGTAATGACACTGCGGATTTCCATTCGTCATAAAAAGAATTCGTTAATTGTAAATTATACGAGCTATAGAAATGATTTGTTTTTCAATCCCTTCAATCAACTGAAAATGGCGCAACAGTATTTCTATGTTTTTTAAACGTTTCCACCGTTTTGCATTTGGTCAGCTCACTTCTGTCATTAATATATAAAATGCACGGTGTAATAATAATTCTTGAATATAAAAATAAATATATTTACCTCTTCTTTTCAATTCTGTCCACCTCCTTCACTATTTTAAATATTTTATGTTTCTTTAGCACTACAATAAATAAAAATTTCATTCGACCTATAATATTAGCCCGTTGATAATATCAGAGATACAAAGAATATAAGAGAAACACATAAATTAAAAAATACACAAATTAAAAGGATCCATATTCGGTTTAATAAATTCCGTATCTGTTTAATCAAGCTTGAAAAATAAATCGATCTAAGGGTTCTTTACGCACCGTAGTCTCTGCGTCGGCATAATAATGTTCGCAAAGTGGTCATAGATCTTTAATAGCAGTCGACAGTAAATTGAGTCCAGCCGGTGAGCCGCGTTATCGTCGTCGCACACCTTGCTCTTTTGCAATAAATAAAAATCAGCAGCAATTAATCGGTCGGAAGATATGCAAGCCGAGACCTTGGGGGCCCCGAAAACAACCGTGCCTCTTTCTCTCCCCCACCGTATCGCGGCTGTATTTTTCACTCGATTATTACAAATCGGATGCGCGCGATCTGCCCAGGATCTCGCCTCCCCGCGCCGGTCGTTCTTCCTCGTCGTTCCTTTTTCATCCTTCCTCCGTGTTCGCGGAGACGAAAATGGTATGGGAGTTTCGTGGGACCGCGCCGGGAACGACGAAGCGTTGTCTTCGAAAATTTGAGCTTCCTTTCACCTCGGCCATTCGCTGTCGTTTCGGGAACGCGAAGATAAGGAGGTGTCGGACAGCAGAAAATCGAGTGCCCGTTTATTGCCGTCGTCCTGCCGTGACGTGCAATATTTTTCGATACACGACTGCTGAATACTTACTACACCCCTCGGCGCAGCGTCCAGCGGAACCATGCGCTCGTGATTAATTGTTGCCTCTTAACCGTATCGTAGAACTTGGGCAGCTGAAGTTTACGGATTATTCCGGCTGCATTTAACGAGTTCTGAAATGGTTCTTCGTATTTGCATAGTCTTTAGATGCCACCAGGAGTGGCTCCATGGCCCATCTCTTTCCTGTATTAACCCTTAACGAGCTTTAAAGTCGAGTTTTTTCGAAAAGAGAGTCGGGATAAAAAAATGTTACACGTGAATTTTATGTGAATTACATGTTGAATTTTTCTCTTATTTTTTCTCGTTCATGTACGATGTGTCAATTGCTCTGCTTAATTTGAACATACGATGGCACACTGTTATCGAACACATAATTATTAATTAATTATTATATATGATGATTATTATTATGATATATGATATTATATATATATATATATCCTTCCTTTATCCTTCCTTTATCCTTCCTTTATAATATATATATATAAAAGACATCATTAAATGGACATTATTTCCATCATTAAATGGAAAATAAAATAGACTAAGTGCTTCTAAAAGGAAGCTGTCTAGTCTAGTAAAATTGATTATTTCGCAAACGTTTGAGAACTGTGGAACCGAAAACAATCGGAAGGATGTCTGAAAACACGCATTCGAAACGGGCAAACGCCGTCGAGGAATAAAATGCGGATAATCAGATTAAAATCAGCTAAAGGTTCGATCAGCTCGGCGTCAGTCGACGGCGAACCTGTCACGAAACAAGATTCGTCTCCGCAACCCTCCGTAAGCGCCTTATTCCAGAGCTTAAGCACACGCGTCAAGGAAATCCAAAGTGGATTCTCGATTCGTGGCGGTTGAATTCCGCCAGGTAAGCTGCTATTCGTGCCCGAGGAAAGAAGCCGGCGAGAAGAGAAAGAGATTGTGTTAATTCGTTTGCCGGCCTTGGGGCGCATCGGGGGAAATTCGAAATACACGGAATGCCTGAAACCATTTCATCGACCGCGAAGAGATCGTGCCGCGTTTCGATTAAAGGGCGGACATACGCGAAGAAGAAACTGTTTAATTAGCTCTAAATGGGATCCTAAAACGAATCATTCGATCAACGCTCGTATCGAATCAGCCTGTGCCAACACGTTGAAGCTGCGGAACGAAGTAGAGCTAAAGACTCTTCCAGGTGGAGCTACCGAATGTTTTCTGGTTATACTTATCGTTTGTATATACATTTCTTATGATTGATGGGACAAGTTCTGCGGGTCGTTGCAATATTAGCAAAAGAATGCGTTTATGTCGTTAAAACTCGTTACAAAAATACGTGCACTATAACGAGTTGAAATTTTAGTCGGCGTAACAGTGGAGGACACAAATACAATAAAATGATGAAATTGGATCCGTCCAAGATGCAATGATACATCGTTCGGTTCGTACATGTGAGCATATCTCCGTTTTTTGCCAAAGTGAGATTGAAAATACGAAAATGTTAATTTCACGTTGATCGCAGCAATTGTGAATTCTCTGGATCAATATAAAATGCGTGATTAAGTACAAATGGAATTTGCGTGGTCATTTGGCTGATATTGTATTTCATACGTGGCGCTAAACAATCTAACAAAAGGTTAGAATAAAAATTTGCCGAATCTTTTAAATTGAAACGTGTTTTATCGATAAAAAAAACTATCGACAGTTCTTGTTGGAAGACCGTTTACTGCCGTCGATATCGCAATTTTAGAGAATGTGTCTCGCACACTTTACGCAAACTGATTATTTTATTGGACGCTAGATAAAATAAAGACCCGTTCTACCCATAAAACCTTTCCCCACTTGGAACTGCGACGGAAATGTTACCGAACCTTCAATTAGGTCAATTTTTATTTGTTATTGCACACGCTACTGCACAAAGTCCGCATTCCAGCGATTTATGCCGTAGTTAAATAATCACCGCAGGATAGCGACTCTATCCGCGAAACACTCCGCGCGTTAAAAAGTTCGCCGAAGTTTCACGAAAGTTTTTCCAACGATCACACGTCCATTGCGTCGCTAATGGACCAAATAAATATCCGTTCGATTCTAGTTTCTCTTAATTGGACCATGAAAATCTGCATTTAGAATCTGCGTAACATTCTCGCCGAAAAATAAGCCAGTTGCGACCGGCTGACACGGGACACCGATTTTTCCCGAGCTTCCGTGTTCCGGGTTCGATTCGGGTTTTGCAACCGGCAACTAGGTGTCCGCCGGATTTCTCACGACCATTATTACTTCCTCCCGGAGTTGCGAAAAATTTTATTCGTATGAATAAAGATAAGAGATACGGATTAACGAATGAAATTAGGTTCGATACTATCGAGAAAACATCTAATTGATCTGTGTAAATGTGGTAAAATATAAGGTGTTTATTTTATATTTCATCGATTTATTAATTAAAATGTTACATGGAAAAGTTTATTACATTCAGATTGATCTTGCATAAGTAAATAATCATTCTACGAGAGCAGAGAGACATTGGCAATTTTATCGTTCTTGTAATTAAAAATCGTTCAAAATAAATAGAATAATTTAAGACGAATAATGAATAATTATCGTTCGAATAAAATACATGACTAAAAAGTAATCATTCCGATAATTATCTATTTATTCGAGACAATTGGAATAATGTCGTTATTCGTTCATGATATATTATTTTATTTTGCCAGAAAAACCACTTTATCTCACATCATTTAATTCCTTGGATTTCAGAAGAATTAATTGTTTATTTTCACTGCTTCTTCTTTTATGTGATCAAACAGTTACTCATTTTATTTTGCTAACATTCTCTAAAACAGGCCACCGTATCATCGTAAATTGCTCATAACGTGGGTAGAAATATTCTCGATGAAACTAATTTCGTTTTTTTCTCTCACTTCTTCCATCGAAATGCCTGTCTAACGAGCTAAACGAAACGTGAGCTATTTCTAGAACTGATGCGATTAGATTTTAATATCCTCTTACGTTAAATTGTCAATCATTTCGCTCGAGCAAAGCGACCGACATAAGAAATCATTCCACTTAAGCACAAGACAGAATTAGCCTCCTTGTGTCATTCGTAAAACAGCGCTCGATACAGTTCATAATTTCGAATGATTATTCGATATCACGTTTGACGTGAAATGTGCCTACCCGCGGTACTAACTGTCAACGGGAGCGAACCGGGGCCGGTTACGAAATAAGAGGCTACACGGCGTTACGCGGCATAAAATTAATATACGAGAGGAAGAATACGCGGGCCCGGTTGGGCCTGTGAATCGGGCCGCGATCAAATTTGCATATATTTCGCGCAATTCCTGACCGCGCTCGTTGCCCCCGATCAGAGTCGAAATTACCCGACCGGTTAACGTACCTCGACAGGACTGTTTCTCACGCACGAAAAACATTTTCGTAGAAAACGTTTTTTGAGCGTGCGTGCCCGCCGCCAATTCGCGCCGAACCGCGCCGATCCGCGCCGATCCGCGCCGAAACGCGCCGAAACGCGCTGTCCGACGCCGGTGGTATGCGAACGCGCGAGGGAAGCGGCGCTCCGCCGTTTTGTCGCAATCTATTCATCGTGCGAGAACATTTCACCAGATCTCGTTAAGATAAGCTTCCCCTTTTAGTACACCAAATTACAGGCGACTGGGGTCTGTAATTAAATTAATACGAAAGCTAGTGGCCGACACCGCAGAGTTCACTCACTCGATCGTTCCGGGTTGCGCGGAGGAAATTTGTTAATGAAATTGCTAGGTGAACCGATGCGCGGGGGCAAATCGATTTAATGGGTTCATCGGAGCTGTCCATGGTGACGGACATGGAACTTTTGGCTACCTTGGTTACCTCATAATTAGTAATATCTGTATATTTTTAATAGCAGTGTAACTCTTTGATACGTGTTAACTTTATCATAGTATATCGAAAAGGACAACACTAAGCATACCGGAAGACTCTTTTGTTGAAATTTATTTGATCAGTTTGTTAATTCAATCCATCGTAATAAAAATGTTGGAAATAAATACAGTCTTGTCATTCTCATGAACCAACACATATTTGTCATTTTTAATGTTCGTTAGGTTTAATATTATTACATACCAAACATATTAAGCCACAATAATATCATAAACGGGATTCATGCGCTGAAATCATAGTCATATGAATGACCCAGTGATGGAATACCAAATGCTTTTATACTTCAAACGAGATGCTGACGTGTCATGTTTATTTTTAGAGAAACGTTATGCTAATTTTCAAGCCGTGCACTATAATCGTTACGAAGTCGTCGTAAAGATTTATTTAATAATCGACTAAGTACAAATATTATTCGTTTCTTCTAAATCAGAAGATCCTTCTGTTATTAAAATTTAGAAATAAATAAAATTGAGACATGCGAGAAACCAAAATTGTTTCAATTCCCTAGGGAAATTATTAAGAAGAATTGTTAATTAACGTAGCTGTGATAGAAATCGTAATGCAAGAAGTTAATAGGCTTCTTAAAAATTGACATTTTCCTAGGATATTCTGGATGCTGCACAAAAATTATAATTCAAATTCGATACAATTCAATGTCATCTATTAAAACTTGGGTTGAGATAAATTTGAGAGTCTTCCGCTAATAATACAAATTTTATAATATTGTTAGGTTTTTTGTTATTATAAAACGGCTGCATGCACGTGGATTTTATATTCTTTCAACGTATGTGTATAATGAACATCGACTGTAATATATTGCTGCGAATTTCTAAATTTATGCGAGTCTCGACGCGAGAGATTTCAACGCGCGGTAAAAGTACCGTTTTCGGAGACTTCAACGCCCGGGAAGGCAGCGCCCACGGTGATTTCAACGCGTGGCGGTGCAGACTGTCGGTCTTAAACCGTAAAAAATATCATTCTCTTTATTCCTGCTAAAGGTTTCACTATTTCATACAGCAAACACATCAATATTTAACACTAAACCTGTCAAGCTGACAAAAATTGCATGGCTAAATTTATCGACATCTCGTCGAATTTTCATTACGATTTTATACAATCGTTTTCCACAAAGGTATGTTTATAATGTTAATAATTTGAAGTAGAAACGAGCATGAACCGGCAATGTATTTGAGAATCCACGTACAAATTGCGAAGCAATGAAATCGAATGAAAATTTTCCTGGAAAACATACCATTCAGTGAACGATACGTTATAATATAGCAAGAATGAAATAACGAATGTAACGAAGATCGAAAGTATAAAGCAAATTGCAATTTCGAGCAGCGTCTCCGAGAACGTTGCAATGTTTTTTTTTCGCAGTGTATCAAACCATGAAATTAAAGCGCAGTAACGAGCGCGGGTCGGCGATAAATCTGAACGAGCGTCAGCTTCGAAAATCCCGAAAGAGCAAACATCGTCTTAAAAAGCACGGCCGAAAAAGAGGAGAAGACAATCGACGCGCACCGCGTTGCATAACGTGGCATCGGCGTATACGCTCTAACAACGCAAAAACTTGTTGCGCGTTGCAAATCCCGGGACGAAGCGTTGCGGAGCCGGCCGTAAACGCAGACACGGCCCGCGGGGAGGTCTGTCAAATAAATAATCGACCGAAACCGTTCGCGCGGCTCGGCTCGGCTCGGTTCGGTTCCGTCGCGGGTGTATTGTTCCCGCGTGACGTCACATCCTCGAAAACACTATTATTATAGGCAGCATTCACCCACCTCCGACGCATTAACATAGATTACGAGCGCGAGGCCCTCGGGCGATCTCGCTTTTCTTCGGCTGATCGCGATTCCATCTTGTCGGATTTATCGGGCCGGGTCGGACACGATTTCCGGGGCCTCTGTCACTGTAACGTTAACCTTGATAGGTTTCGCTAGTTCACTTTTGTTGATCCTTTACGGTTGGCGCTATGTGTACTGCTATATAATATAGCTCTATAATGCAAGATTATAAAATGATATCTTATACTCGTTTTTACTCGTTTCTTTAGGAAAGTTCAATCATATCTCTTGACGATTTCGCTACTGATAGCTCACGACGTCTTAGCCCTTGCACTAGAACAACGAGTCAGTCTCGTGACGAACATTTCGTACATAATTTAATAAATATAACTGCCAGTGGTTTCTGTTAAATTGTAACAAAATTTGAATCTTCTATCGTCGAAAGGGAATTGAAGTAAATGAAGACAATCAAGAAATAAAAATCCTTCCGTTTCATCAAGGAAATTATTAAGAGCGAAAAAAATACTAATCGTTGCAGTTTTGAAAGATATCGTAATGCAAGGGGCTAAGGACGTTTCATGATTCTAATTGAACGTCTTAAAGAGATTCCGAAGTGGATGTTTTAAGAGACCAGGTTTATATTAATTCTACAATTAGATGTCATGGCTATCGTTCTTTAGATTTTTTTGAAATAGAGATTATAGTTCAATAAATATGAAACGAATTTTTCTTTAATTTTATATAGATATACCATGCAATATTAAACGTTAATATTTTCAATTGAACATTATAAAAGCTTACAGTTACGATTGATTCATGATTGATGCTTGACGATGAGAAAACTAAGAAAAATAAAAGAATCGATAAGAAGAGATCGATTCTCACCAGTCCACTCATGCTAACGCCCTCGCAGAAGGAAAACGCTTTCCCTTATTGACAGAAATGATCCCATCCTATTAGTTTCAAGGGAACACACAACGTAATTTTCAGGAAACGAGAGACTCGAGTCCTGCCGATTGCAAACAAACTACGCCTCTTGACTATCGTCACGGTCTCGCTCGACTAGCCGTCTATTTTCGGCTTGGTGTACATCAGACTAGAAGTACCTCTACATTGTTGGGTGTATACGTATGTATTACTTCCGCGACCGCCGCGAGCAGAAAGCGCGGCAGGAGCCGCGAGGCGTAGAACAATCCAGGCAAAATTTAACAGATGCCATAATTATAAGATACAAGAGCCTTGGCATTAACTTAACCCTTTGCACTCGAAGCCATTTTAATTATAAATCTAATATAATTGTTCTGGCTTCTATTATGTCCATTGTATGTGACAAAGTGTATTTTATACATATGAAATTGATTCTTGCGACTCGTGTCAACAGTTTCACTGTCAACAATTTTTTAAATTTAACCCTCTTAGTACCGGCCAAAAGAGTCTGTATCTGAGCGAAATGTCTAACACTCGCTTGACGAAATTTGATAAAGTTTCGGAAAGAAATTGCAAGAATTTTTAAAAGCCTGATAAATAACAAATTCGAAAAGGGAGAAAAAAGATAAGAAATTAAATTGTTGTTTAACAAATATATTAAGAAAACTATCTTTTCAACAATAGCCAACAACGATATATCGTTGTTCGGTACTAAGAAGGTTAAGCTATATTAATATACAAATTATTATAGAACGTGATAGAATAATTTCAGTGGTGCCTCAGAGTCACCACTCGAGTGCAAAGGATTAATACATTAACCTAAAACATTAACTCCAGATTCTTCTGATGACCACACTATTGATTGTAATCATTACTTACTGATTAGCATTTTGATTAACTTGACAATTACTTGATCATTTAAGTAAATTGTGTAAAAATAACTCTTTTTATATTTATGAATTCTTTTAATCCGATGTTCCTGCTCTTTTCTATTTCACTATATTCATTTCTGTTACAAGTGCATAAAAAGTCACAAAGAAAACTAATGCAGGCGCTGAATAAAAAATAGTCTGGCAGTTTTAGGTTTCATGTCAGCAGATTTTCTCACTTTTAGCCATTTTTATTATCTTGTTCTATCGTAAATTGTGTAAAAGCTCGGGCTTATGTTCGTAGATTCTTTGGTAAAATATTCGTGATTCAACGTTTCTGGTAAAATACACCTACTTGGTGGAATAAAAGAGGCGTTTTATCTTTTAGTGGTTCTGGCGGTTCATGGTCGGACAGTGCACAGTATAGTTGAATATACAGTCAGTTGTCAAATGTCAGTATAAATAACTTGTTACACTAAGACACTACTAAGACGACTCTCCTTTCCTACCCTTAGCAACTAATTTACAAAAATATAAGGTACAGCTATAATGTCTTACCAGATAACAGAGCAAAGAATATGATTATAATATAAGAATATGATTTAATATGAGTTTTCGTAAACTCTTTTCAACAATTAATCGACGGATCTTTTTGACAAAATATCAACTATCATTTGAAAGATCATGTTTGAAAATATATTATTTTAAGGTGTTCCATGTAGACGCGATAGTTTCTCTACAGACTCATTACGACTCCTTTCATGCTGCGTTGATTAGCACTTATTTGTCTTTAGTATTTTTAACAATAGGACCAGGCAATTGTTGTTTATTTTATTGTCTTTATGTACTTTTGTTTCTAGACATTCATAAGAGAGGAATTTATCTTTATTTCGATGTAGAAGAAATGAATAATATTAATACTTAGCAGATGTTGCATGAAATTTTTATCACGAATCTGACTCGTTATTATAGTGCAACGGGTTCATAAAACATGCAAAAATTTGACTCGCCAGGAACTAGACAGTCAACTCAATAATGTTTATGCTCGGCTCCCAAATGAACCCGAGGCCCACCGTCAAAGATCGTTTGAGCATTTCCCGAAGGATTCCTCACGCAGAGCGTTATTTCTTCTCCGGAGGAGAGAGACGTCCAAAAATAGAGGTCGCGAGGCGGAAGCGCGATGGTAAACGAGCGGTCGTAAATCGCGGAGCGGATGAGTGGTAATTGCGAGACGCGTCCGTGGGTCTCGCCCCCTCGCGAGTTTTCGGATTACCGGGGGCCGCGTTTTCGTATGCGCGCCAAATTGCCGTAATGACGGCGCGCCCCGATAAAAAGGTCTGCGGTTCGCAGAAAGCAGAATGCAAGACGGGGAGGCCCGGGGTCCCTCCTGTGTCGTCGCCGCGCCGCGGGCCCGCTTCTTGCGCGGCCCGGAGGTGCCTTTGATCCGTCGCGTTTTCAGCCGCGGAATACATATATATGCGGTTCTCGACTTTTTGCGGCTTCCGTGGACGCGAGACTGAAACGGGGAACAATGTAAAGAAGAAATTATTATGTCGTACTGGTACATCGATCGATAAAAATCGCCCCGGAGGCCGAGGGGGACGGAGCCACGGCCGTGGCTCGTTTCAACCGCGCAAAACGAGCGGCTCGACGCTGGAAACTCGGTCCAAAAATAACGAGAGACCCTTCTCTTCTCGTCGATAAGACCCGTCGGGGTTAAGCGGTCTTTTAACGTGAAATTGAACCTATTTGTAATTTGTAGACCATGAAATTCAAAAATAAGATTTTTATAGGGAATATTGAACTTGGCTATAATTCACTTCTATTCTGGTACAGTTTGACGTTGCACTTGGATTTTGTTAAATGTTAACTCAATGACAATAAATTAATTAGAATATATTCTTCGCTTCTTCTATTATTTGTGTATTTAATATGTGCCTTTGAAAACGCATATGGTATAAATAGAAATTGTCGATTTGTGGACTGTAAAGGATAAATTAACAGTTTTGTAACATGCAGTAACACAAACAATTGTTGCAACTGTTGTATGTAAGTCACGTTCAAGCTTGAATATAAAATAATAAAGGGGAATTAAATAAAATGTTAACTTACATCAAGCAGCTCAAATAATCTAGTTCTTCATAATTTATTGAATTATTACATAACGTTAATATACAATGGATTGTCAAAATGGCACAATCACTTATTTTTATACATATGTTAAATCATTTTAATTGTAATGTACCCTTACAATCTTCCCTGCAAATCTTGATTCAAACCTTCCGCATCGGAAGGACTGAAGAAAACGTGTTTCCTTTTCAGGATACATTCATAAAGCACGCGAATTTATCTGTGATCTAATTCAGACGATTGTGAACTCGTGTAACGATTTCTCTTAAAAGCCGCTCCGCGATTTCAGCAACGCGCAGGCCGAGCCACCTATTTTAACATTAATTTAACACGACTACCGTGATCACCGCGTGCCCGCGACGAGCAAAGGAAACTTTAGCACGTAGTCGGCGAGAAAAAAAGCGAAACCGTCGGCTTTTTCCTGAATCGCGCGGCTTATTAGGCTCGCCGAAGCGTGGACGGTATCTCGAATAAATCGGCTCGACAACGGCTCTAAAATTAGAAACGTCGTCGCGAGATTTCCCAATATCCTAACGCGCCGTCATTTTTTTTCCCCCAGTGTCTCCGACTTTTCTGGAGGCTTTTTCTGCTCCCGTCCCTTTCTTCGCGGTCCGCTCTCCGCGGCGGGAACAGAGAGCGGCGCGCGCTCGCCTAACGCCGTCCCACGGTATCCTAATCACTCACCAATGGAAAACGGGCTGACGTAAAGACAAATTCTGTTCGCGCCGGTGAGTGATTACGATACCGCGAGATAGCGGCCGCGTGTGCTGACCGTGTCGACATATTTCCTAGCCGCTGTGCCAATGTGATACCCGGCCTCGCGAACTTTTTCACAGACGTTTCCCCGTATCTAGATCGCGGCCGGATTTGCGCTTGGACGAGCGCCATGAATTCGGCGAACGTTCCGGCGATTTTCGGCACGTATCCTTTGGTATTCGGGCAATAGACACCGCGTTTTACCGCACCGTGCAATTTGACAACGATATCGGATTATTCGGATAATAAGTTCCCTGCTCGGCGCGTCTATTTTTGCCAGTCCACTGTGCGTTCGCGCTCGATCGACTAAATCGTGCGAACCATTTTCGACGCGCGATTTGTAATACGTTTATTATCTCGTTCTTTCTGCCAGCATGCAGTTAGTTTACGCGTTATTATAGTGTATCGCGTGTCACGTTGTGTACCCCAGAGTCCGTTCGTATACACGGTGCAACAGAATTCGCGGCGCACAGTTTTCCCGTTGCGTTGCAGCTCGCAGCTGGCTGCGGTATGATCGGACCAGCTCGAACTTTGTGGACGCATTATGCAAATATCCTGTGCAAATACATGATGCGCATGAATCATGAATTTACATTATACTGCCGTCGAAATTTATTATACTGTGCTGTTCGAAATTCATGCGGATGCGGTGTGCAGGTTTAGTGTACGGATTTTGCATATAGTCGTAAAATTCAGCTACAGTGTTTGCTTGCGTCGCGCGGATGGTCTGCGGTTGTTCTAAATAGATACCTTTGTCCAGTTTTGTTATTAAGCACACATGTCAAGTAACTTTTGAGTATTGTACAACTGTCTAATGCAGTTCCACTGTCGTGTACTTGTTTGCTACAATTTCATACGTTACAATACGTATGCCCTAAACAAACATATAATTGTATGATTTGTGCAATTGCAGTCGTTTTACGATTGCCGAACTTATTTACTAGACCCGCATGCTCCGCGATGCGTTTGCATTGTCCGAATGTGTATTGCAGCCATGATGCGTCAGTATGATCATACAGCAACATTATGCGGTTCTACTTCGGAGTGGTTAAACACAGTTTCATTACCCAGTTACATTATGCAGTTATACAGTAGTCGGACGCAGTGCATACTTCGCAATGCACCGACACCGTCCGGACGCATGACGAAGCCATTCGACCGATTCCCATCCCGTGGTAGCACTATGAAACAGTGGTATAGAATTCTGATATCGCGAGGCAGCATCCTGCAGCTACACGGTGCAGTTATATTATGCAGTTGCCTCAGCTGGCTGGCGGTGGTGCACACAGCGGGTATAGAACGCGGTTGTACTATGCGATCGAAGTATGCGGTCTCTCTCCGTAGGCACGCATTATGCAGTCGTCAGCCCCCGATCCTAACCGAGGCCTCCCTCCCGGCCGCGCGCCGCGTCCCCGCGTAATTTCCCAAACGATTTTAATTGTACTTGAAATGGATGCACGTACAGCCCCGCGGGCAAAGAACTCCAATTAGTCGGTCGCGGTGGTGTCCTTATGCTGCGGTGCCCCGGTAAAAACTAATGCCGAAATAAGGGAAGAGAAAGAAGTCGGGTGGTGGTTTCGCGATGCGTGCGTGCGTGCGCGCGCGCGCGAGTGCGTGCACGCCACGCGCGCAAGAAAATCTCACCGATACCATGCCGCCAAGCCGTGCCGGCCCCGGGATCACATACCTAAACGTATTACTCATACCGCGGTGTCCAGGCATCCTCTCGAACAACTCCCGAGACTCCCGATCGGTACACCGGTGAACTCTGCCGGCTGCATTACGATGCACTTTTTTTTTGCCGGTATTTAGCTCGCGTCCGCGTCGCGGCGCGTCGAACGATGAAAATTTTCGTGGATTTCGTTTCTTCTGGCCGCGAGACAAAGATCGACCGGATACCGAGGATCAACGAACCGAACAGAAAGATGTCCTTCCTACTCGTGGCGGATCGTCCACGGTTCCCACCTTTTCCCGCCTAGTTTGCATCGTAATGGCGCGCTGCACGCCCCCGCGATCCTCGGTTTTCGTGAAAATCCAACGACACCGTGTTGCTAAGCGGCCACGATCCCCGGCGCAATTCGCCGGCCGATGGATCGGCGTAGGTGAGGAACTAAGCCACATTGTAAGACGATACCGGGGGACTGGATGTGTGGGTACTCCTCCGGTCCGATCCCAGCGATGGGTTTAAGAGACTTCGAATCCGTCGGTCGGAGATCGAAATGTTCTCTTTTTCAATGATATTTTCGTACATTTCGTAGGTTCGAACATATCAGGTTGCCGCAACTCGTCGCGAACATGCCATTACGTATTACGAATGCTCGGATACATTACGAAGCGAACACACGCGCGGACGTGGCCGTTTTCGTGTCTGATTTAATAAAAACATATTCGGAGAGTGAAATCAATTTACGCTCCCATGTTCAGAAAGTTCACCTCGAAACACTCGAGTATATCGAAAAAGTGTAAATGATATGAGAATGAGGTCCAAACAGTCTCGTTCATCTGGCATTTTAATTATCCTTGAAACGTCTTGCGAATCTCGATAACTGGACACACGGCTTATCCTATTGAAATTTGCCGACGATCTGGAGGCTGTAAGTAAATTCATGAAATTATCAATTAAGGCAAACGATATTTTTTTGGATACATTTGAATCGGTAAGCTGAGTCTTTCTCGGGCAAGGTTTTGAAGATAAAAGTTTCCGTGATGGAGGAAGGAAGGAAGGAAGGGATCGCATGCGCGAACGAGAGCGAAGAACGCGAGCAAAGGCGGAGGGAAAAGGACGAGGAGGAGGGCATGATGGCCGCCGGGTCCAGTCCTGTACGGGGAAAAGCGTCGGACCTCCGCGTTGTCCGTCTCTCCTTTTAATTCCCACCGGTGTGTCCTTCGTTTCTGTCCCCCCTCGGGCTTGGCCGTTCACGGGTTCGGTCTCTCGTCCTCTTTTCGAAACGTTCGTCGCTGCCGTGCGTTCCGTGGCCACGGCGAGGGCCCCGTTCGGTCCACCGCGGTGGTTCCCTCGTGCTCCTCCGCATAAAACTCTCTTCCCTCCTTCCTCCCTCCCTCCCTCCCTCCCTCCCCCACCCCCCTCTTTTGGCGGTCGATCGCCATCGTGTCACGTGACGGTGTTTTATGCGACCGACTACCCAGAAAACCGGCGCAAAATCAACGATCTGTACGTTTATCGAATTACGATGCCCGTGGCACCGTTCCGATCCGCAGCCAACCGATTTCTTCCTTTGTCTTCCCTTCGTTCGCGCGTCTTTCTCTGCGATACGGCGTTCGTTCGTGTGCGGCTCGATATGTCGCAGCGCGTCTTTACGGCGGTGGAAAAGGCTGACCGCGAGATATACCGATCGGAATGATCGAAAAAGATCGATTACCAAGGGGACGACGGGGACAGAGCTCGGACCCGGTTTCCAACGAATTCTATACCCGTCGTTGATCCTTGACAACGATTGCTAATATTTCTCTTTTGCCGGGAATCCAAAGAACTGAAACCCACGGTTCCCAGCGGTTCATACTTTCGTACTGATTCGACTTTAATTATAAAATGATGTGAATCATAAATGAATTATAGCTCAGGCAGGGGCTAAAATAAAAATGAAGGGAAACATACAATACACAGTTGCAACTTCTCTAATTTCTAGAATAGCAATTAACACTAAACTGAAGCATTTTATATCGTTTCCTATAAAAGAGTCTTTATAATTTTAACAATTTTAAAAAACATTCTATATTTGGTATCAAAACGACAAAGTTTTATTCTACAAAAGAAGATAGATATTTTCTGAACCGATTTCGTTCCTCCATTTTGTCTTTAATATTTTTACTAACTGAACTCTTAAATGGCCAAATTAGTTACGATGCATTTTTGTATCTTTTTTTATAAAATAATATTTTTCATAAAGTTAGTTATGCTATTCCGATTCAAGAGAAGCAGATTCGAGTAGCAAACGAGGCTTTTCTATTTATAAAAATGATAGAAACATACATAAATACATATAGTCTTTTCTAGCTGTATATTTATACGCAAGCCCGCGACTAACACAGGCTGGACTATTCAGGAGTTAAATGTCGACGAGTGGAATTTCGACGTAACCATGTACAACATAATACTCATCTCCATAAAAATGGAAATGTTGAACCGCGTCAAAGATCAGCCGATACTATTCAAAGTTCGAGCAGTGCTGTAGTTAAAACTTCGCAAGGCATAGCGTCGGTCGTTTGCCGCGGGAAATAATGTGGGTCCCGATAGCGGTCTCTTAACGAGACTCTCATTATCAGGAGTTCTTTTGTCCCGCGTTCATACGCTTGCATTATGTTTCGCGGCAATCGATTGGCCCAGCGCGAGCGCCTGCCCTCGAGGTGCGATTAATTCGCGTGATTATAATAATTCCGAGTGTTCCACGACGGAGGAACGCCGAAGCGTTATTCGCGCTGGTGGACCGTCGAATAGTATCGCGCGCTCGTGTGCATCGCCGTGACTTTGCGCGTATAATTTTATTATCGACCATGCGACGCGACGTTCGCATGGCGGCTTAATGCATGCGCCGCGCGCGATTAACCGTGCACCATGGTGTATATTCGCCCAGAGCCCGGTGATGCAATTTCAGAAATATAATCGAGTTAGTCGGTCGCGTTATGTGTGTTGTGTGGAACTGTTATAAAATTGCGGTTCCGTTACGTAATTGTATTGTTTACAGTGCGCGTTTATTGAGCGGCGTGCGCTTGAATCTGTGGGCTGCGGTATGCACTTGCATTATGTAATTACTTTATCGTCTTATATCATGCACTATATAGTTTATGATGCGTTGCGTTATACACTTTCACTAGGTACGCGTGTTATGCGTCCGCACTATACGGTTGCATTATGCGCAAGTACATCTTTATGGAGCACCGTGCACTTGAATAACGTAGCAACGCTACACAGCATTTATGGCGCATTTATACCGCGAATTTCGATTGTAAATTTCTCGTCCGCGGCGCCGCGCGAGTTCGCACTGTTACCTGGTTCCATTTTATCGATACAGTTCGGCACGGTGTTGTATATCGTAGCATCGACTCGCGCGCGATGCACCTGTAAACAGCGCATACGTTTCGTAACTCCTTCGGCACGCTAACTTCTCCATCGTCTTCGTAGTCGCACATTATACACCACCCAAGCGTAACTACAATGTTCGCTGCAGTGATAGAATTTCACAACTTCGCGCGAAACCAAGATTGCAAAGCCACACCGTGCACTTATTCGACACACTGGCATAGCGAACTAACATTACAGTATCGAGACACCGTGGAACAGAAAATAATTGTATCAATCCTCGCTTGCAATCCGTCCACACGCGTGACGCTGCAATCCTACGAGAAGATTACAACGTTGCGTTATGTACTCGCACGATGCGTCGTCGGTCTACACTTCCACACCACACACAGGCGAGCATTTCACTCTCGCCGCAGCTTCGGGGAAGAAGAAGACGCAGCAACATTATGAACTCGCATTACGCACTCGCGCGATGCGTTTCGAGCGGGTTCCAGCGGCGCGCAGTTGCACAATGCGCTCCAGCTGCGCAACCGCCTCTCGGACGGAGCGCCGTATCGAAAATTGCACTGTTAACTTTCATTATCGCTGGCAATAAGTTTCCATTAGAACGGTTGGTTCCTCGACGCCTTCCATTTCGTTCACGGTCCACGCAACCGCAATTTCCGATCGCGGGCCACGGCTGCAGGGCTGCAGGGCTGCGGGGGGGCCCCGGCCGGCTCCCCCCGGTCCGTCTCCCCACGCGGGACACACTTCTGTCGGCTGATCGAGCGAGACGAAGCGGACAGACAGCACCGGTGTTTATACTATGCCAGTAATAAGCGAGTGCGCGACGATCATTACCGCTCCGTCTAGGAGCGAGCCACGAGGCACGCTCGGTAATGTTAGATCCGCGAAAAACACCATAATCACGCGCCTCGTTTAGACCCGCGCCGCGAATTCGTACGATTCCGAGTAACCGTGCCCCTCCCCACGCCCCCCCGCGTCCCCCCCTTGTCACGCATCGGACCGATCGATCGAGCGCCGCGATTTTCATGCGATCGACGACGCCCCTAGGCGCGGCGTAACGAGCTCCATATGTAATCAATTATTTCTCGCGAGCCGTACAAGCCGCGACTTGCTCCATGGAAAACTCCCGATAATCGCACGATGTTAATCCGATCGATCCGGCACCAATCATTTCTTCCGTTTGCCGAGCAATGCGGCGCAATGTAATTCGCGAGATGCGGTAGCCAAGATTGTAGTAATGATAAGTGTGTCTACCCGTGGCACAGAATATCCAGATTACGGATAAAGAGCATTGATTCGAGCAATGTGTCAAACCGCGATGAAACAGGAAGATCGCTCGCGCAGCTGTTTCTCTTATCGAACATCGTATAAAATCGTAGAAAGTACCATATGTCATATCATAAATGTCTAATGATCAGCATTTTGAATTAGATAGGAGATGTGAGTTATTAAAGATACGGCAGGAGTAACGGATCCGGTAGCGACAGAAGCCGCCGGGTGGGCGGTTGAACGCGATCAGTAATCATTTGATGCGACGTATTCACCGATACACGCGAATTATTTGCAATTTATAGTACCCTCGATATTAGAGAAGTCGGAAAAATCGTCCGCGAACTACGACTGAATATAAATGACGGATTAGCTCTCGTTTCTGCAACTGGCCAGCTAAAAAGGATCCGGAGATAGAGCTGACTGACGTTGCTTTTCTAATGCTTTCGAAAAGTACGAACACCTGCCGCTTTTATAGACCGTCGCGTGTACACGTCCGCTGTACACCAGAAGTAGCATAAAGTAGATACGCAGGACCCGGTGGATATCGGAATTCCAGCAATAAAATCAAACATCGCCGGTCGAGGCGCGGCGTCGAACAAGAAATTACCGCTTCGTTGCCGGGCCGTCTGTCGGTAGCAGAAAAATCCGCGAGCGATCATAGCAATCCGACGCGACGCCGGGACTCGTTATCGCGACAGCCTGGGACACGTTCTCGTTCCTGCGACGCCGGTAATAACCGGTCGCGTCCTCCTTGTCGCGACTTGGCCTGTCTGAATGGAAAACAATCACTCTTTTCAGACCCCGTCGAACATCAACCTTTTCATCATTTCTACAAAGACAACATTTTATTAACGCCAATCTCTGCAGGCATTGATACGCTATCGGTGAGATAGCATGTGGTATGTGCTTTTACATTTTCCCGCGGGTTGTACCATTCCTGTGCAAGCTTTGGGCACAGTATCGGAATTGTCTGTGCAGTAAACTAATTTATTGGATATGTACAACTGTTTTCCAGGCTACAGACTTTCTCTGTAAGATCGACAATTTTTTAATAGATATTATATGTCCTTTATAAATGCTACAATTCTTTTGCAAATCGTAAATGTTCTTTGCAAGATTTTCACAATTTTTCCCCCAAGACCTGAACATTTCTCGCAAGTCCTAAAAACTTGTCCTAGATCCTAAATGTTCTGCACAGGTCTTCCAAATTCTTTCAAAGATCCATCAATCAATTTCTGTCAAATGATTCCAGAGCTTTTCTTAAAGATTTGCGATTTGTTCGTGCGTTAAAAAGATTTTGCGTAGAGATGAGAATCTTTTTGCGGACCCTGGGCAACGCAGCCGAAGCGTCCATTTGGCAGAACGATCCTAATGCCGGTCTGACGATGATTTATCTATCCGCGAGATCAAACCGTGTTTCTTGTCCACGAAAAGCCCTGGAAACGTACCGACTACGCCCTTCCATCGGACACGGGTAATAACACCCTTTAAACGCCGGCGTTCGCTAGAAATAATGCTGCGCGATCGCGAGAGGAGCACGAGCGCGACAGAGATACCCTCTGTTCATAACCTGAACCATAAGTGATTTCACGGCAAGGGAAAGGAAACGCGCAAGGAATTAAAGGGTCGAACGGATGAAGGTCTGGGTACGTTACAATTAGAACGATTGCCGGACGATTGGATCGTTTCCTCGATTTTTCCGACTCCGTCCGGTCGATTGTGCGAATACTGTAATAAGGGGATAGGTTCGTCGTTGGTTTTTGCGGCTATTTCTACCAGTGGCAATCGGCGCTCTGTTCGAGTTAGGCAATCCTATATTATGGAAATTGCAGATTTCGATGGTAAGTAGGAATCGCTGGTGCTTCATTCTGCCTGTAATCGCTCCAGTTTGTAATTAGACGTTTATTTGGTGTGTACCGCTTTTCGAGGAACGCGAACAATCTAGATTTTAATCAGCGCTTAAAAGAACGAGAGATTATATCCAGGAGAATGTACGTTCGGTTCTGTGCCACCTTATAATTAACTTTAACCCTGTGTATAACAAATCGTATGTAATGAAAGTAGGTTAACTGAAAGAAAAATCAGGTGGATTGGAAATATTCTAGGCCGGATGAATATCCCGGTTATTCAGATAAAATAGTTTCAAGCGGAAAGCGATAATTCATTTGAATACAGTGAATTCACTCCAATTGTCTCACAGCTTGTAAACAAAAATGGATAATTTGAGAAGGAGAGATCAAGATACGCGGTAGCGTATCGATGCCAAGTATATGACGTCACGTGACGTCAAACACTGCCGCGTGCATACGATTATTCGAGTCTCGCAGCTCGATTTTACGTTTGCTGACAATCTCCGACTATAAAAACTAGCTATGAGATTCGAAGAATCGTATCTCTCTTCTTCAAATTATCTATTTTTGTATATAAGCTGAGGGACAATGAAAAAGAATTTACTGTACCACAAAGAATTCAATACCGAAACTGAATGTGTGATCTTTACATCTTTAACATTATTTCAATGTTTAATCTTAATTGTAAGGTTATTAAGTAACGCGCGGTTTAATAATATTCAAGAATCTGTAATTTTTAGCTTCCAGAAAATCATATTTGAGTGTCTAGTACATTAACAGTCCATTTTCTAACAATTAAAATTAAAACAACGGATTCCGGGGTTGGACTCAGCGAAACGGAGTAGTACACAAGAATCAGTGTCGATATTTTCTATAACAGAAATCGTTTTTACCAGTGTGTTTAATCTCTTAACCCCTTGCACTACGATTCCTTTCGCGCTACGTTGATTAGCACTTATTTCTCCTTAATATTTTTAATAATAAGAGACCGGACAATTTTTATTTCTTTTATCGTCTTTATGTACTTTGTTTCCAGACTTTGACAAGAGAAGAACTTATCTTTATTTCGATGTAAAAGAAATTAATAATGTTCATATTTAGTAGATCTAGCATGGAATCTGTATCACGAGTCTGACTTGTTATTATAGTGCAATGGGTTAAATATTACAAATTTTTACGGGAAGTCTACTTGACAATAGCACGAATTTTCCGTCATTTTTGTTTTACATTGGGTTTCGTCATGATGCATAGATACATACATACATGCATATATGTATATGTATATTAACGACACTACCGCTTAAACGGTCAACTATTCCTATTTCGCCACTGTTTAGCATGAATTAAATATCATAAAGCGCCCGGGGTTCTCAGAAAGCTTCATCGTCGAGGCACAAGAAGAGGATCGAGGGAGGAGGCAAGAGGGATGATTTAAACCGCTTAAGTGGCTCGTGCGTAAATCACGCGGCCCATTCCGCCGGTCGCCGATTTATCGAGCGCGCATAACGCGATAATCAATTCAAATTGTTGCATCGGCGGCATGGCCGGTCGCCAATCGCCTTAGCATGTTTCAGGCCGGGCTGTTCTCCAGTGAACCGGTCAAAAATCGGACGGAGACGAACCTGGGAACAGACGTTGGTGCCGGTCATCCTAATCCTTTCAGGCGATTTAATCGTTTCAACGTTCGTACCGTTAGACCGGTTAAGTGGGCTCGCCTCGCGAATCCATCGACGTGCGTAAATTTTCCATTGACGATCCTTATTTATGAACATCCCGTACAACGTCGGCAGCCAATAAAACAATTTATCCCTCTCTCTCTTTTTTTTATCTCTCTCTCGCTCTCTCTCCTTGTTTCTTTTTCTGTCTCTCTTTCTATTTCTCTCGTCCGCTGAGAGCTTCGGGGATAAGTCAGCTCGCGTTCGTTTTTTCCTCGGCGCGGTGTCACGGCTAAGTAGACCGGTACTACGCGTCCCCGCTTAATCGCGCGACGATTCCGATTAGATTTCGCGTGTCTGCCCGAACGTGCACCGTTACTCCCGGCGACATTCCACTCCTATCGCGAGTTTTCCTCATTACCGGATCATTTGCTTGCTAATAGAATTTAAAGAAATTGTCTGGCCGACGCGCGAGCGACGCGGCGGTGACACGGACGCGCGCGTCCGTACGATGATCTCGGTGATTTCAACGAGTGGCCGGCGATGTCATCATGGCCGCGCGTCGTCTCCGCTTCCCAAGAAAGTATTTTTGCCGGCGGTTGATTTAATATTATTCGATGTGTAATTCAAACGACTGGACAGTCGGTGCCTCGACTGTTCGCCGTCGAGAATCGTAGAGATGTTATTTACGCAGAAATGGTGGAGATTGTGCGGCCATCGGGGGACGAGCAATTAACGTAGACGAATTTCAGGAGTGATTTAATGGACACGCGAACTATGAACGGCATGTTATTCACCGCGCACGTTTTTCCGAGAAACATTAGTTTGTTTGGAGTATATTCCAGCAGATCTATTATACTTCGAGATGGAATTTTTTACTTGTGAGTCACTTCGAGTTGTTACACCAGATTTGTCAATGTTTGTTTTCTATGACAGTGACAATGTTTGTGTCAAAAATTTTTTCTCGGCTTTAGTTGCAATAGAAACAGAACATCGTTTTTAATTTTTTTAAGTTGTCAATAACCGTGGTGATTCGTTGAAGTTGTTGTAAGAGAACGCTTAAATTTGAAATGATACACGCGTTTATAGCTAATTAAAATTTCAATATGTAGTCAGTTGAAATTTCTACGAAGCTTATGGTAAGTTTAACTTATTGATATGATTAACGCAAGAAATGAAATTCCACGAAGTTATCTCATTTTCGTAATGCCGGGCCATAAAAATATGAATTTGCATACTCATCCGCAGTCTAGATATTAGAAACGAGTCGCCGCCGGTATACTTTCTGTTTTTCCTATATTTCTTACGGTACACACATAAGAAATACGTATGGTGTGAGACATGTTTCGGACATAGTTGAATCGATTGCAGAAGAGAAATGTCGTATACAGAAAATGTTATCGGCCATTCGAATATTTGTTGAACATGTATCTACTGTTTTACTACATTACGTAGCATGTTTAAGGTAATTTGCGACGTCAATTATAATAAGTATATAAAGAAAGGTATAATTTGAAAAGAAAATGAATGAAAGAAAAATGCCAGTGAACTAAAAAATCAATTACAGTCGTTCGAAATGTATTTAAAGACAGTAAAATATCTCGGACACTGTACTTCGAAGTAAGATTTCGATATCTTTTCTAGACGATAACACGGAATCTCAACCCCATCGCTGAGATAATAATGGCGTATTTGGGCAAACGTATTCGGATCATAAAAATTCCGAGAAACAATAACACAGCGTAAAACTAATTTTAGGAACCCGAAAGGAGGGGAGGGGGAAGGAAGAAAGTACGTCGGAGCATAAAATCACTCGGATGTCGCGAATTTAATATCAGCTCGTAAAAGAATGTCCCCCGGAGGCGACACCGCTTTCCACAGAAACAAAATTACAAGCTGAAAAACGACTTGGCACGGTCGACTATAACGATCGTTAAATACCGATCAAACAGTGAGAGAAAGAGGAGAAAAAAAGGAGGGCGGTACAAGCATCGATGAGCATAAAACGACGATCGTTCCGCCGCAGCTGCGATCTTTCCTGCGGCAATTACCCGGAAAACGGATTTTTCCAATTACCAGCGGCGGTATTCCGTCGGCTTAACCGGCAGAAAGGGCCAATTTAACGCTTCCGGTGATCGTCGGTCGCCAAGAGACACGAATTCAATGGGTCCGGTCTTCCTGCATCGCGGAAAATCGCTTTATCTTTAACGGTAAAATGGTCCCGAGCGCGTAAATTGCTTGCGAGATCGCCCGATGCATATCATCGGTGGAAATTGTGAAAAAGGATCGAGAACCGGAGAGAAATAAGGGCTGGCTCGCGTGTTAGAGGATAATAGCGAAAAGGGGAGAGTAAGAAAAGCGATAGAAAGAGAGAGGAAGAGAGAGAGAGAGAGAGACGAAGAAGGAAATAGGAAAGCCAAGATGGGGTGCGCGGATCGGTTGCCGAAGGAAGAAAGGAGAGACGAGGACGAGGCTTATGCACGGTTTGTTAATGAATGCCAGAATGTAATCGAGCGATTCGAGATCGGCTCGTTAACGAAGTCGAAGCGTTACCCTCTATTTACCACAGTTTCGCGGTAACCGCTCCACCACGATATTTCATCGATATCCCGACGATCGATATCCATCGTCCGTGATAATTATCGGTGGTCGGCTGTGTAACGTCGCGGCGATACTTTACGGCCGGCGCGCGATCGCCGTGGCAATTATAGAAGCTGGTTAATGAATGAAGCTGAAATCAACGCGGCACCGGGGCCGTTTCATAACGTGGCCTCGTAATTAATATAATCGCGTCTGGATATCGATTCGACCACCTCGAGCAAGCGCGAGAGACCCAACTAGCTATCTCTCTTTCTCTCTTATTTTCTCTCTCTCTTTCTTTCTCTCTCTCTTTCTCTCTCCTTCTCTCTCCCTTCTCTGGAAACAGTCCCCACTCTAATGGACACCGCGACGTCCTTTTCCCTTACGAAACCGCGCGCCGATTCGTTTCGAATGTCTCGCGAGCCGCGAAAAAATCGTATTTTCGATTAAGCGAACGCGTCACGGCAGATTGACTCACGGAGGCCACCGGTGCTCGGTGCTCGGTGCACCGCTGAAAAATGAAACGAGACGGCGGATTTATCGGTTTTCTCGGTAATTTGATTTATCTGCGATTGGACGGGAATTAAAAGTCTTCGCCCATTCGGTTTGTCACGCTCCACGGACTAAACGGCGTTTATTACGGGCCGAGCGACGCTGATTTTTGCGCCGCGTGCTCGCGGAAGCCGCGCGCAAGGAGCGTTCGCGACGCGGAAATGCCGAATGCGCCGCGGTGTCGACAAACGTTCCGACTACTGTGCGCGCCAACGACACCGATCATTAATTCGAAATTGCTCAACGATTTTCAGGAAAATGATCGGTTGTCCACGATCGATTCATCTACCTCGGGTCTTATCGAATTCTGCTCGCTGTCTCGAACCGAACTGGGATATTGATTGCGTTTCTTGCGTTCGGTGAAAGCTTCAAGAAAAGGCATCTCGCTCGTTCTCCTTCCTCTTCTCTTTCAGTACTTCTCGCAGTTCTTCTAGACATTAGGCTGTCCACGGTAGCTGCTGTTCCTTATCTCCATTTTGAATTTGTTACGTAAAACGAGACAATTAGGTGCATGCAAAAAAAAGACGGAAACCATATAAGAAATAAACAAAATACAATGACACTGTTAACAATTCTGTAGCGGCAGGTTTCCAAATTGATCTACATGTAGAACGAACAAATCAAAAAATTAATTTGTGCAAATTGCTCTCATGAATAAAGAATGATATTTATAACTCGGACAATGTTGCAACGTTTAGAAATGTCTGTAAGGCGCGCCTAGTCTGTTTCCGATTTTCCGCGGTATTTCTTTCAGAACATACGTATTTGCAAACCTATCGACGTTAGCAACATTTTCAGATTGAGTTCTTACTTTCGGTCTGTTCTGATCGTTATGATTTGCGCGTCGATTTTATCGCAACAGTCCCGGCACCGACATTTGAAACAGCGCGAACGGTTTTATTGGTAGAAAGGATCGTCCGATGCGATTTACGCCGCGATTCGAAACAGTCGTACGACAATGTAAAACGAAACTGTGCACAGGAAACTCAGCTGGCAGAGAATGGAATTCGAAGCGGGACGCAGCCGCGCTGGGGACAAGGTAGCGTAAACCGCTTAATGCCCCTTAATTTCTCGTCGGTGGTAATATAAATGTCGCGGGCCATCACAAGCCACGGCGATTGTGACGATCACGAAACGAAAGTACCGCGCGTAAACGCGACGAAAACGAAAAGAAAAAGAAACGTGGCGTACGAGCGGGCGCCAGGACGAAACGATTCCTTGAAACCGCAATAAAAAGCTATTGGTCGTCGTCAATTCGACAAACACGTGGATCCGCGATCGCGTTGATTCATTGGCGTCCCAAAAATAAAGGCGAATCCCGGCTCCTGATTGGCCCTCGTTCCGTTTTAAATCGTGCGCTTGTGTTAATCGCCGGTCGTGAAAACGTCGATCCTTTTTTTTTTTCGTTTCGTTTCTCGATCCGGGGGACAGTTTATTGGATTACGATGCTTTATCGTCTTTTTATTGCGTCGGGGGTGGGGTAGCATACATGACCAGCCGCATTTTCGAAAATCCAGCTCCCTGTTGATCGCAAATTCTTATGAGTGACGGTTTTACAGTCGTTTAATGTTTAATATGGTTATAATGCACGGGCCATTTTCTAATTTATCGATCGAAGCCGCTTCAGGGACTAAATTATTTAGATTAATGAATTCGAAGAAATCATAAATGAGGAATTGCGATGAAACGAGGCATCTATCTTGAAATGGAGTAACTTATATTTGAAATAACTTGGCGAGTAATTACCGGAATAATTAATATCCCGGAATATTTGCGTATCCCGAATAAAACTAAGCGCTGTACGTACGCGGATGTAGTTGTGTGTATATAGAAATGTATGCATATTAAACAATCATATACTTAGCAGCTCGTGACATCGTTCGTCGTTACAACGGTGATTTAAGCCGAAGTATAAGATAAAAATGGCGGTCCGGGCTACCGGGGAATATACATAACCTATTAGCGCCAGGGTTAAATGATTACCAGCGGCCGTGCTCGATGATAAGCGGGTATTACGCGGTGGAAATAAATATTAAATCATAATATCGCGGGACGAGCTGTCCCGATCGAGTCATCCGGTCGCTATCCATTTTTTGCGGTGCTTTTTTTCCTAGCGCACTATTCGGTCATTAGTACGCAGACACGCGCGCGATTAAATTCGTCCCTCATACATATGCATGCGGCCAATCCTGGTGTTATTCCCGTGAGGTATTTTTCCATAATTAGAAATTCAAATTGCACGATACACAACACCGTGCCGACGCGCGCAGAAATGAAAAGCTGCCGGGACGCGATTAGTGGTTTATGTTCTGTTCGACGAGGTGCTTTTTCTTGGTTGACAGGGACCTTGAGGGCCTGCCAGTTGACCTACGAAATCGAATCTGACCGTACGATCCTATTTTCGTATTGTTCCACTGTGCAGTGAGTCAACAAAATTTCACTGCAATTTTTCTTATCGCGGTTTCTAGTGCAGCAACTTTCTCTGGTATCAGTCGTTTCAGAGTTTTCTCGGACGATCTTAATTCTGAATTAATTACGAATTAGCGTGAAATCAGAGCAAGGACATAAAATAAAAAATATTATTACCATATCGCAAATTAATTAACACAGCTTTGGTATATCTTATAGCAAAGTAGCGAACACATACAAAATATGGAACTTGTCACAGGACGTCGTTAAGACAGTTTACATTGATGTGAAATATATTTATCAAAAATTCAGGAGTTAGAGATGCAAATCGATAGTGCAGGTTTTTATTTCAATCATAGCCAGAATTTTATTCCAATCATAGCCAGAAGAAATGGTATATGAACGTGTCTGGCCGTGACTAGCCAGTTCTACTTCTTCTACTCTAATAGACTTTATTACATACTTTCAATTTAATTTTTCCAGGATGTCTGCTCATTTTCAATGATTACTGGAACATCTAGAATATAGTAGACGATTAAATACAAGTTTCTAATTGCATACAATCAACATTCGTCCTAGTTGTGCTGAAGTGTTGTCTAGATTCGCGATTCAAGAGGTGGACCAATCAGATGTTATCATCTTTGCGCAATGAAAAATGTCTATGTGCTGGATTTTCATGTAGGCGCTATCTCATTTCTATCTAGTGGTTATTCGGTCACATGTTTTCGTTCAGCATTGCCTAATTTTTCTTTGAATTTTAATGAGCCGTAGGGTATTAGAGTATTGACTTAATAATTTGCTTTCTGGTTTTCTGATTTCTTCATTGTAGATATTTTGGAATAACACGGAGTGAATTAATTTTTCCCCAATAGCGGGGGAAAATCAGTGAATTTTGAAAAAAAATCACTTATTAAAAACATTCAATATTTAAAAAACTAGTAATAAAATTTTGCTAACAAGTATGTAACGAGGATTTTTAGAATTTCGCAAAAGGATTCTTTCAAATGTACCACGAAATGAAAGGAAATTAAATTTTTAAATAGGTATTAAGACCTCTCCTACACATAGCGTTAAATACGATAACAATGGATAACAAAAACTACTACCATAACTTAAGTCAATCGCAGAGTACACCAGTTCGCGAGGGCGACAAGTACAGACTGGACGTTTTCAGATGTCGAAATTTTAGAGCTGTAGCTACTGCAAACCCTAGGGTCCACCACATTGTAAATATCTATGTCGTTGTACCGTAACGGTCTCCTAAACCACGAGTGAAACATCTAACGCATCAGTCGCCGTGTGCCAACGACAACTATCACCGGAAAGGTCGGTCGAAGCTAGACGCAGCCGGGGTCACCAAGTACAGTGTATGAACATCCCCAAAGAAGGAAGCGGCGGATGCGACCAAAAGAGGGAATCGTCTCGCGGACACTCTTTGCGGAGCATCCGGCGCGCGAACACAGGTACGGTTGTGTGCGTGCACGTGTCACCGTTGTCGTCGGTAGCCTCTGTTGCCCCGGTCTCTCAGTCTAGGGATGGCTGGTTTCTGTTCGTCCGTCCTCGTCCCTCTCTTTCCTAAGTATGGCCGAAGTGGCCGCGGCGAAGCGGCGCGTACGAGTCTGTCTCTCGCGACCCGCGGTAAGCAAAGCAAACGACCTTCCGTGGAATCTGGACAACCTGTCTGCCCGCCTGCAGTCGCGCCACGCCGCGCCGCGCCGCGCCGAGACCAGGCCGAGGCTGCACTTGTTCCGCGCGGCGGTGGCGGCGTGGCATAGTGTGGCATAGCGTGGCGTAGTGTGGCATAGCGTGGCTCGGCTCGGCGTGGCGACTCCGACTCTTTCCCTCTTTCTCCGGCTGGCAGGCCAATCTCCGTCTTTCCTACCATCATCCGTCTCGTTCCGCAGCGCTACGTTAACCGCGCCGAGGGTGTTCCCGTGGCGACCCTTTACTTATCGTTAACCGCTGGAACGTGCGCGCCCGCGCGCGCGAACACCAGCGAGCGAACGAGCGAACGAGCGAGCGAGCGAGCGAGCGAGCGAGCGATCGAGTAAGCCGCCGATGGGACGTATGAATGGGAACGCCGCCGGGCGGACCGTTTCACCTTAGACCAGCTGGCAGAGCCATTCGCGCGGCAATCCGAACCGAGAGAGATCGAAGGTAACGGTAGCTAGTCTGCTCTTGCTCCTCGAAAGGCCGAGACAACCAACCGTTCCGCTACCGATAAACTGGACGAAAAGCTGCTGCACCCCGGCACGCGCTCTGGAGCCGTCATTATCGCCCCGCCGTGCCCCCACCCTCCTCCTTGTTCCCCATCAGACATAATTCAGGAAGTTTAATGTAACCCTAAACGGTTATTAGACCGCGCTGCTTCATGCAAATTCGCCTCTTTCAGGAATAATTCATGGAGACAGGTATTACGTGGACGCTCGTTAGCTCGGTAAACGCTTTCGCTAGATAAAAAAAGATTCCTCTCTGTTCTACTTCGTTAAACGAGTATTTGTCGTGGTTTATTTGGCCCCGGTTACCGTGGATGCATGCAGATTTCCTGGTTGATAGCGATTAATCATCGTCAAGTATTTCTTCTAGACAAGCTCTATTCCGAAATTCAAGTAAACTGCATACTTCTTCGACCTTTGTTATCCACAGATTCACGGTAGCTCGAATTTTAATTACAAATGTTTTATATAGTACTGTAAGCTATTCGAATTAAGAATATTTGACAGACGAAAAAATTCGTGACATCGTTCTTCAAGTCAGCTGAGCCTGTACATTTATAACATTTACATGTTCGGTGTCAAAAATAAAACCCACAAGCTCGTCTGCAAGCTGGACATCCTAGTAAAATTCTAGACATCCTAGTAAAAAAAATTAGTGTCCTCCACATGAGTGGATTAAACTTTGTACAAGCCAAACTGTTGAAAAGACGAATGCATAAATTATGATATTACTAGAAATTAACCTGAAGCTAAGTTATCTTAATAATACACACGTAGTACGACAATACACATGTTAGCACGACAATAAACATGTTAGCATGACAATACACATGTTAGTACGACAATACACATGTTAGAACGACAATACACATGTTAGAACGACGTTACACCTGTTAGTATATCAATACACATGTTAGTACGACAACAACACTCCTTGTTTCTCGCAATGAGGAAAATGTGACTTACGCCGCCATGACTCTAGCCCACTCATAAGCGACTTTCGCTGCACAGAACATATTAAGAACGTTAATCCATTGCTCCCCAAGTATCGCGTCAATACAACAATGATTCTCGGTCAGGTCGATACACAAAAGGTTAAGAATGTTCAGAGACGGCTTCCCAACGACAAAAGGAAGGTGAACAGAGGGGGTAGTTTCCGCCCACGAAGTTCGCTATAAATTGATGGTCGAGCCAGCGTACCGTTCGAAGAGGAGAGGCCAGGTATTGGAGACACCGGATACCCAATTCTTTCTTCCGTCAAATCGGAGAAAGCTCGAGCCGACGTGCGTGGCTCCGTTTACATCCGCGTATCAAGCGCGCATGGCCGCGTCTCTACGCGTCCAACGTCTTGGTGGCCTGATACCTGGCATCTGTCTAATCATAGTCAACGGACATGGGTGTGTTCCAGCCTCGTCTCGATCGTCGAAAGAATTCCTCGCGCGCGGATTCTCCGGTGTCTCTTCCTGCATCGTTTGCAAAACTCGTTACAGCCTCTGCTTGGTCCATTGACTGGCGACTCGGAACGCCTTTCAGGGACTTGCTGTTTTATTTCGCGGAGACTCGCAAAGTTCGTTTTCATTTTTCTCGCTGTTGTAAACAAGTTAACTGTAAACGCATCTCCGTCGTATTATTTTTCAGTCAGTAAATCAATATAATCGATTTTCCCATAAATACAAGAGATAGCAGTACTTGTATCGGTCACGGTATGACCAAAGAAAATTATTCAGAAGGAATTGATTTTTCTATAAATAACATCATCTATATGTCATCTTGTAACAATTATTGTGTTAGTGTCATTACTATTTTCCATTGATTTTAAAAATAATTATTTAACTCAGTTTTGAGGCCAATGTATTCACCGCGAACTCTGAGGAGCCAATGCAAGTACAAGTATTCATATTATTCTATCTTTAAATTACTATTTAATATTTGTCACCTTCGCCTAATTACTTTAATTTAAATTATTTCATGCTCATGCAACGAATCACATCGACGTATCAGACTCCTGTCCAGGCAGTATCTCGCTACTATTGTTGAGCCTTGTCAAGTTGCATAACAGAGATGCAGCAAGTTTTTTAAAAAACCAAACCAGATTAATCGATTCATCGCAGTTTCAAAGTCCCCTCTGAAAATCTAGTCGCGAGTTAATTCCACCCTGCTCCACGCAAATCGAAGCTGCGAGAGCGGATCCTCTCACGATGCTAGCCCAGGCTTCGTCAGCAATCATCGAGTCGAGAGGAACGACAAGGATAATTCCGGAGGAGCAACGTGCGGAAAGCGAACGCAGGATGCCCGGAGTATGCTCGAATACACGATCCACGGACAGCTAGAATCTAAGCTAGCGTGGCGATGAACGGCTGATCCGCGAAACACGGCAGGCATCGCGGCGGATCCGCTCGTTTCCTCGCGATTCATGATTCCCCGCGGCGACTCAAGGACACTCCCACACGTCCCGGCGAATCAGCCTCGGTTTTCCGAGTTGTCGGGCCACGGGCCGCTCACAATCCGCAATTCCGCGGCGGGCAAAAATCCGATCCGGAACGGGACAGCCCGGCCGGGGGAGCACAATGGCTCTTAGCCCCGAAACGGACCGCGGCGACGCGGGAAGCAAGGTGACGCGGTGTCGTTCGTGAAAGAGGGGAACGAGCACGACGAGACCGTGTCTCGTTCTCGGTCGCGATGAGCACAATTGACCACGGGAGACAGAGAGAATCGAGGAGAGAATCGGGGAGAGGAGCGAGGCGGAGAGCAGCTGTCCACGGACGGATCCACGGTCAAGTTCCTCCTTTTTCTCGGCGCTGCGCTGCTCTCTCTCTCTCTCTCTCTCTTCCTTTTTTATTTTCTCCGGCCGGTGTTCTTTTTGTCAGCGTGTTGAACGACAGCCACGAAGAGGGCACAATCGGCCGGAATTAGCGAGCCTTGTGCTATCTCGCTTATTGTTCGCGCGACGCGCTTTACGCTTTACACACGTGTAACTTTCCGCGAGCGCGCGCGCCCCGCCCGGCGCGAGGAGAGGGACCGCCAGGATATGCTCATGCATATCATCCGACGCCTTCGTGCGCATACTGTCCGGCGAGCAGCTGTTTTTCTTACGTCACCGTGCCAGGAGGAATGCTTTTGATTTATGACGGCTGCACTACGTCGCCCCGTCGTCTTCGTCTTCGTCTTCGTCTTCCTCCTCCTCGTCGGCCTCCACGTGATCCTCTTTCTCTGGGACTCGCGGTTTCTTGCTCCCTCGCGCCCCGGCGAGCCGCGACAATTGCGATCTCGCATGCACGGATGAAAAGGGGCGTGGACCGCTTTTTAGCAGAGCTCCGGCTCTCTCGCTCGCTCGCTCGCTCGCTCGTTACGAGCTTGCGAACCCCGGACCCGCGGTTCGGCTCGCAATTTCCATGGAATTCGGACGGGTGCCACGAATCGGCCAGCCCCGGTCGGCCAGCAAATCGCCTTTTAAATTACCATGAGAATTACCTCGAGGATCACGGACCCCTCCGGAGACGACTCGCGAGCCTCTTGACAGCGTCTTCATACTTCTAGGAATTACACTTTCTCGGGCACGATTTAAATCGCCGGGAATCGGTCACGCGATCGGCTCGTACTACCGGCGCCGCTGTCTTCAGTTCTCGAAACTACTCGTCACTCGATTCGACCAGCATTCGTGCTGTTATTTCTTTTTTCCCTATTTTCATCGACTTCCTTCTTGCTTTCGGCTTTCTCGGTGTATTCGGTTGTGCGGACAAGCGTAATTTTGATGTTACGGACGTGCTCGAAATCTTTGGTTGAGACATTCACGATATTGGAACGGGTATTTTTTTAATTAAGACATTTCTGGAACGCGAGACTCCGGAAAGGAAATTCAGTTTCTTTATTTTTATTTATGTTAATGCAAAAGAGAAATCATATTAAATCGAGGTATGTATCTAGAAATATTAGCTGAACAGAAGAGTATAGGATAAATAAATAAAGCTTAATAAAGTGATAGAACTGCCTAAATAAATCGATTAATAGTTCGGTCTTATTTACATTAACCCTTTGCCCTCGGTTGTCCCCCTCTCAGGGGATATCATAATTCTAGTATGCAACTAAACATTAAAGTTTATTAGCGATTTGCAACTATTTCTCGATGTCTACAAATTCATATAAATCGAATATTATTATACTAATATTATACATACATATACGTACATACATATATAACGTATACTATATAATAATATAGATGTTCATAAGCGCTGGTAGAAAACAGCCACGATGGCGCGGAGTGCGCAGGGTTAATAATCATTCGATTAACGCTTGTATAGAGACCGTAAAGGGTACAGTGAAATATTGTAAGGGAAATGTCTTAAACGATTTTGGTTCCGAAAATATGAAATATCCCATTCTAATTTTAAATTCTAAAGAATCTTTCGTACAATCACACTTTATCGTAAGAATAGTAAGATATTTACATAAATTCAGTCTTATGGCTCTTATAAAATAACACACGCCAAACATCTTTCATTCTGCTTCTCTCAATACTTTCATCAAAATAATTTGTAATATTGCGACGTCGATAAAAAAAGCTCATAAAATACGTAACGTCGCCGGAACAAGGGTAATTTTAATTTCGGCATGTCCCGCTTGTACTTATGTTGACGCGTGTTAAACGCGTTAATAAAGAAGCATCAGGAAACATGCGTAATATCCTGGAAAGCGCGGTGAAATAAAAAATGCGGAACGTGTAATAAAATGCTTAATAAAGGTCTTGAATTCGCGAAGCGATGAAGACGCGTGTGTTCATTAGCATACGCTGTCTAATTATATTTTTTTTTGTCGCCACAACGATAACGCAACTTTGTTGCGGCGAGTGTCCGAGTGTCCAGATATAATATCATCGGATCGTGAAAAATACCGCAGACATATCGCTCGGAACTGGCGGTTTTTACACGGCAATAAACCGTAGACAGTGCAGTAAAGAAGTTGATTCGACGTTACAAGTTGTAACCGTGTAGAAACAACCCGAGGAACGTAATGTTACTTAAGACGTGGACCCGGGCGATTTCAACGGGTGGCTGAGAACGATCGCGCGCGTTCGCGAAATGTCAATTGGCCCCGACGCGCGTAAACGTAACCAACCGGCGAAATTTAGAAAGCATCCGATTTATAGGCCTTATCAGCGCAATGTACGGTGACAGCACCGGCGATGCTGATAAACTTTTTGATCGTTAACTTTTCGCGCCGACCGGATCAACTACTTTCGTTTCGCGCCTGTAATTCCAGTCGCGATCGTTTATTCAATCAAGTGTGTAAATTAATTAATTCCGCGCTATCGGATCGCCGCGATACCTGCCCAATTTGTACCTGATCCCGGACACCGCTCTTATTTATCCAGCAACGATAGACCGCTTTCGTCCCCGACTTTCCTATTTCGCCCTAGTAATAGATCCGTCTTTTCCCCGATCCGCTAATCTCTTCATTAATTTGCAAAACCGCTTCAAATTGATAGGAAAATGTGAAACGTTGCTATCTGTCCGGTTCTCCGTGCTCTTATTCGCACTACTTTTGATCCATTAACTATTATAATTAATCGTAGCAATTTCTAATTACCATCATTATACCTTTGATTTCTTCATATTTTATTAAGATACCACTAATATATATAAAATTTCATAAAGTATCACAAAGCAGATAACCTACGAAACCAGTTACATGTTTTTCACGAGTATACCGAAGTAATGCTAACATTTTGTTGCGGCTACGTCACGGTTTGCTGCTAACTGTAACGACTAAACTGTTCCTTCATAGCAAAATTTAGATAAAAATCTTTGTCTCTATTTAATTACAGAAATATCTCAAAATTATCTGCAACGTCTACACTGTTGAACAAGATTTAGCTACATTTTCGAGCAAGAAGTATTTTCTTGGGGACTCGCAGTTTCCACGGAATAGGCGTTTAAAAATAAAGAATCTCGTCGTCCAAGTAATTGCACGTTCGCCTGCCGACGTATAACGTCGGCCTCGATATCTGTCATGAGTTCGTGGCCGATTAAAGATTCCGTGCGCGGCTTGATAATAATTTCGTGACCGGGAAAAGCCGACTTTCCGAGAAGCGGTCGAAGCCTAGCTACCACCTAACCGAGAGAATCGCGGACTGTTTCGCCGCGCGATTTTCCTTTCCTTTCAAGCGAGAGCGCGTGTTATCCGCTCGCGGCTCAGACGAGAGCCACGTTAACGCGCATGCAAATCGACGTCTTGATCGATACGAGGACGCTCGTTCGGATCTAGTTTCGCTCTGATCGCGTTCGATTAGCTCGCCGATCATGAACGGCGAAATGGCAACGAGATTACGCCTCGATAACCTTAAATAAATTGTGCTCGCGGGTTCCCTCGCCGCTCCGCTCCGACGGGATCCAGGAAACGCGTGTTCCACGCGTTTTATACCCTAACACGTTCGCTACCGATATTCGTTTCGAAAGTAATCTTCGGCGACTATAAATAGACCATTATATCAGCAGTCTCTTTGCGCAGAAATGGTCCCCGCTTTTTATCAGATCGCTCTCTTCTCGATGGAAGATTGGTTGCGCTCGCTTTGTAATTTGTGGGATCTCATTAGCATCCGTATTTATATGTTGGCATAAATGCCTCCATAAATATCTAATGCCGTGTATCAATTTGCTAGCCCTCGGCTGATTCAATATTTGTCTCCGAGGATGTATTTACCTCGGAGATCGGAGATCGTTTAATCCCCCTCTCGTTTATTTAGAAAGAAACGACGAAGTAAATGTCCCATTAGCGATCAAGATACATCAATATTTTGTATGCCTATCTCGGTTACTTTGTCGTGAATTATATCTTCGATATTCCGATAATCTGATTTCCAGACAGAATCTATAAAACTGTAGCGGGATGGATGAGCTTCTAATGAACGAGGTACACGAGTTTCTGGCAGAAGTGATGCCGGATAGTCGTTGTCGATCTTGTGAAACGATCAATGATCCCGTAATTACGGGAAACACAAAAGAGAGGCACAGAAACGTAAAGAAGCACGAATGATAATCTTTTCTCAAGGCCCGCGGGACTGTCTAGTTGGCATTTCACAGTAATTGCTACTCGTTGTGCAGCAACAATCTTTTAACTCTATGTAATGATATAGTACAATAGTACTCCAAGTATCACTTGTGAAACGAGGTTGAAAGACTTGACACCATAGAATAGTCTTACATTACGACATCCATTCTCACGTTCAGCTCTCGAAAGTTCCTATTTCTACAAATCTACGAGTAGCTCCAAAGTCCGAGCCAGCTGCCGAATGAGCAAATCTTAAATTCCAGCATGTGTCAAACTGCATAGCGCCTTGTAATTATCTATGAAACAACCCAAAAATTTATAGTTTTTATACAGAGAAAATGATACAGAATTGGCCGGAATTTGTAATACACTGGAGCAGAGGGTTATTCTACGTGAAAAAATAAGAAAAAAATTTGGTATGATACTTTTTTATTCGGGGCTTATCTTTGTAGAGAATTTAGTTTTTTATTATTCTACCGCAAGTTTCTTCGTCCGGGGTAGCGTTTACAAACATTAATTCTTGCGAACTAAATTTTAATAATTGCGAACTAAATTCTTTACAAAAAAAACAAACTTTAAAGTCGAATTTCTCGAAAACACAGAACCGGATAAATAAATGTTATATCAAACTTTTCTGTCATGTTTCGCGTCGAATCGTAACATAGTAGTATGCTATATTAAAAATCACATTGAAAAACAATGCAGATTTTTAGATACACAGATTATATTTACTTTGAACAAAAAAAAGACATAGACACTGACTCATAATTGTTTCGTAGCTATAGAACTAAGTCTGTATAATACAAGAAAAAATACGACAAAGTCTGATTTGAGGTATGCAGAATCGAATGTACAAGTAGACGCAAACATGACTAAACTACTGTATAATATAATATATAAATATAAATATATAATAATAATAATAAAATAATATTGCATTTTGTGTTGAAATTTCGTATAGTAAGTGTTCTGTTCGGTTGGTTCCGTAGTTACGAAACAAGAATAAATTAGTCTTCATTCCTTCGGTGGTTTTATTGCTTCATTCATTACTGTATTAACTGGTATGTATAAAAACAAAAAATTTTGCGTAGGTTTATAGTTACGAGACATAGTGCATGAAATCGTGGATCTGGATATTGATAGAATTAAATAGTACTAGATTCCAGCCGGCAAAGTGTTCGTCTCGCGGGTGGTCGCTGATAAACCACCAGACGATGTTACGATTATTGAATAGCAGGTAAACTATTTGCGTTTTTCCGGGTTAGTTGAAATTCTACGTTAGATAGCGTAACAGGACGGGCGGCGGTCACGGATGACCACCGCGACAGCGCGTATGCTGGACCATCATTCGTCGTTCGGGTTCACGTTCTTCTTTTTCAAGCTAAATGTGCCGCGATTTCCCTGGCAAGAGCCGAGAGGATCCGAGGGCAACGAGCTCGAACGCGAAAAGCGACGCGTCTAATCGCGTTTGCCGATTAGCAGGGACAAGCCAGACACGGCGTATCAGCTCTCGAAATGGCTCCGCGATTATGTCACGATAACTCCCGCGTCCGTCTCGGCCGTTTTTGCCGTTTCTGTCGTTACTGCGTCCGGGGTCCTCCGCGCGATCCGCACGGCTCGCCACGTTGCATGGGCCTTCCGAACAAAAATCTTAAACCAATCAATTTTCTAAATACCCTAACGTGCTTTTAAAAAGTATAAAAAGAAATATATAACAATATACAAAAATATGTAAGAATACGTAATACTAAGATTATATGAAAATATAGGAAAACATGAAAATACATATTGGATACATATAAAATGCATATAGAATACATATAAAATACGTGTAAAAAATAACAAGTGATTTTAATTCTGTATGGAATACAAATTTGACAGTACTTGGTATTGAAGTTTGTTGCCCATTTAGTTACTAATTAACTTTTATTTGAAACATTACTTTATCAAATCAATAGGAATGCATGAAAAATGATGGCGAATGGTACAAAACGCCAGAGCACTGCAGGCCCTAATTACTAATTTTACCATTTTTTTTAATTTCAGGCGAAATTAAAATAGCTACTTGTTATTAACTTTTCATATAGCATAATCTAAGTTGCTAAACATTTAACTGAATAAATTAATGCAAGTTGCCAATCTTTTCAATAAACGACTTGTCAGGTTTGAAGACATTATAGTACTAAGCGTAATCTGTAAAAGTCAAATTGAAAGCGCAGAGATATCGCAATTGCTTAAAAAAATATATCGAAATTCGAATTTTTAATATCAGTTTTAACGACAAATACCGAACAAAACACGCTTTAAAATCTGCGTTTCATTATAAGCACTTTACGATACAAGATTCTGGGAATTCAAATTTCAGGTGTTTAAGCTTTATACATTACGCGACACACCGTGTGTGCCGAGCCGAGAGCACCTCTTTGTCAACTGGATCACACGTCGTTACCGGGAATATGCAATATCCTTCGGGGTCCGACGTCTCGTCTCCCTCTTCCTCCTCCTCCTCCTCCTCCGCCTTATTCTCCTCGTCGTCATACCCTTCTCGCCCCTCGCATGCCCGCTTGTAAATGTTTTTTCTCCAATTTACATTAACGCGATCTTGTTAGCGTGCACGACTATAAGCGGCGAGCTTATAAAATATGCGGCCGGGCATTTCTCTTCCTGATTTATACACTTATGAGCCGGATACTCCGATAGACGGCCTGCTCTCTTTTCTTGTACGGTGTCGGCTCGATCGACGTTATTTGTCGACGAATATCGCCGTTTCGAGGTTTACATAGCGACGATTTGTTCTGCTGCGACGCCAATCTCTTCAAACAGATTGATACAGTAATTCTATAATATAAATAATATAGGGAGGACGGATGATGGTTAGATTCTTCTTACATCATTCATAAATTGTACAGTCGTTTTACAATTATTTAAATAGAAAACTCGATCTTATTATAGCACAAATTGTTGTTATAACCTAATTCCATTACACTTCGCATTAAATTTTTGTGTACAAAAATGTTTTATTCTGTTGTTTTCGTAGTTACGACACAAGAATAAATTAGTTCCTTTATACAGAGCAAATTTCATCCATTTTTAGAAAAATATCGTTATTCGTTTAATGCAATTCCGAACAGAGCACACATCATTCATTATTATATCAACTACAATGTATAAAAACCGAGACTCTTTAGCTAGTTTTATCCTTATGAGTCGCGTTGCATTTCTCTTCCAACATTTTTCTTGTATATAATTCGTTTGCAATATCACTGACCTGACGTGGCATCTACTACTCAGTCACATAACAGTTCAATATTGCAATTTAATAAACAAAATATTTCTCGGACTTGTGCAAGTTTATCCAACTTAGCAGAGAGGATAAAGTTTTATGAACCCAAGAATCGCTAAAAATCGCTAATCAGATTTCATCCTCAATAGTACATTGAAGCGGGTCTATCGAGACCCAGAGAGACGTATAGAGTGAGGCATAGAAAAAGAGAGAGAGAGAGAGCCGTTGCTGAAAAACCTCGTGACGATGCTCGCGTAGGTATCGCGGCGCAGCAGGACAACTCCCATCAAGGGCGATCAGAATCGATCCTCCATGGATTTCGCGGCGTGCATAGGCGCTCGCCTCCGGGTAGCCGGAGAGCCGCACGCATCTCGAGGATAGGAGGAAAGGGAGCTAACCGGAGCTAAACCCATTTATCGTTGCGGAGCGCACGGCGCTTTCAATGAGGGGCGCGCGCGCTGGAGGAGGACGGAGCAGGAAAAGCCTAGGAAAAACGAGAGAAAAGACCGCGTGGATGCCTACGTCCAAACGGAGACAGACGTACCGGGAAGAAGAGCAGAAGAAGGAGACGCGGGAGAAAAGAGAGCAACCTGGTGAAACGGAGAGAGAGTATAAAACTCGGTGAAAGACAGAAAACGTCGCTCGACAAAGACGAACGGACGGAGTTTGCGGCGGAGAGACGAGGACGGAGAGGCGGGGAGAGAGCAGGAGAGAAAAAGAGACGAGAAAAGAGAGCGCAAGGATACCGTGCGTGCACACGCATGCACGCGTGCACACGCGCGCGCGCGCGCACCGAACGAGAGAGCAGCGCGTCCGAGCGAAAAAGAGAGCAGAGCGGAGACAGGGCGTGGTCCAGCCTTGCTCTTACTTATAATTATATTTATTCGCGCAACGTATGTACCTATAGCGATTGATATACGATCGCGTCGAGGTCTCGGCTTACCGCGGCGAGGCCTGCGCGTCCGACGCGCCCGCGAAGCAGCCCCGAGCTCGTTTCGGTGGCCAACGAGGTCCTAGCAGGTGGACACTCCTCGATCTGGTCACCAAATTTCGGAGATCTTTTTTACACGGTGTAAAAGTCATTTCTGGGCTCCAGGTTTTCACGGATTCTCGTAAAAATCGAGGACGCTACTACACGAGATAACGAGCACCTTGACCTTTCCGAACAGTTTTTGCGCTAGAAAGAATGCCAGACCGAGGTTTGCCAATTGTTCTGACTTATATTTGATGATAATCCCTATATATTTGACAAAATAAAACTGATAATTAGATTTGCTTGAAACGATATTCGAAAATAATGTGCTACTTTGAAATCTCATTACTGTCCGAACAAAACTGTACTTCATTGAGTCGTCAATCAATGTCCAAAGCAATTTACATACCTCCGCGTATGGCAGAGTATCTGATTTTCGTTCAATTTGTACATACACTGATTGAAGTATGCGCATTTTCCGAAGAGAGCTATAAAATATCTTCATATCTATTTTATCGGTTTTCAATTAAGAATCTACAGACGTTTATCATTAGACTGCGAATCTTTGGCATTCGTGCAACGTAGAATGCGAAGGGACACAACCTTACCAATAATTATTGGTAGTATTTTTAACCCGCATTTCAGCCACCGTTGGAAACAGGATGCGAATCTTCGAACGTACGGTCGAATAAAAATCTGCAACCGTTTAAAGAAGAAAGGTACCAATGAAGAAAATTCCCTTTAATTTTAATTGCCATTTGAAAATTGCCGATAAGATTACCGAGGATGTTTCTGCGTTTATACGGAAACCTTCGGGAGCTTGTCAAGTACGAAGTTAAATACTTAACGTAGCGCTAGTTAATTTTCAAATCACTGATGCCGATAGTCGAGAAAATAAAATATCTTCCACGCATTTGATCCTTCAGCAAAAAAGCAAATTTGCATAAAGTCCCGCAGTCTGCTGCTCACAAGTATCATCGTCTCCGGCGGAGACTTGAACGCACGATAAGCAACGTCGCCGTTCGGGTAATTTCAATGCGTGGTCGATACTGTCTGCGAGCTGCGCACGTTATAATTATACCCACAACATTTGCTTCGCTATTCTATTAATGTCATTATACAGGCTGCCCCATAATACGCAGAACCTGTTCACGGAATAAATATAGAGATAAAAAAAGTAATGAAATGACATGTCGCGTTCGGGTGCAGTGATTGATTTCATTCACCCGCTAGCATGCGGTGTTCGATATCTCTGCTACAACCTTGACTAATGCGACCAATGAAACAATATAGTTCTCTCGTGACGTTGCATTTTATTAGCGCGCCTTTTATTACAATCTTCTCAGCGAATGTATTATCAATATGATATGCAGAACATGTATACTTTGTTTCGACATGCAGCAAACAGAAAATTAAATGTGCATAGGAAAATGTTGTTTCGATTTCTGTAGGAAGAAAGCGTGTTTTGTTACATATAAAACTTTGCTGTAAATACTTCGTTTGCAATGTAGGTTAACAATTGAGAAGGTTAAAAAGGATATAAAGAAGAAGCACAAATTAAAAGAGAATAAGAATTTTTATTAACATTGATTTTATATTTTCGGGAAATGTAGCTATCACATCAAGAAGCATTATAATAGAGCCATTATTTATTGCATCATGATTACAATAACAGTTCTCCGCTGCTGTCATTATCAGATGAAATTACATGTTCCACCAGTTTAGAAATTATGGATTGTATTTTACATACGATATTTACCAGCTGCCCTACTTGCTGGTACAAAACTAATTACCGAAAAGTACAATATCGCATCCAATAATAAAAATAGCAGGAGTGACGTTAATTAATAACCTGATGAAATTATCAGGAGAGGTTCAAACTCAATTAGTGGAAAAAAAATCGTTACTCATTATTTCTCCGTTTATAAAATTCAGGCTCGACGCGATAATATCGTGGTTCGCGAAGTTCGAGTAAATATTTAAAACGCGAATTCCACATTGCCCGCAATTGCAGGGTTAAATATCGATAAAAACGAGTCTAAATTAAGTAGTCAAAGTCGTTATCCGAACATTTGCAAGCCGAGCTTACGTTACCTTACAAGACGACTTAATGAAAAAAAAGGCGCGGCATTAAAGAGTCCGGACAAAAGTCGAGTCCGATGATTTTTCCATTTTACGGGAATCGAACCCTTATCTCGCGCGGAATTACGGTAGTCTCGGTCTCTCTATGTCCGTTCCACATCCGCGGCCGATAATGAGCTCACGCACACGCGTTTCGCGATAACGGCCGGTACTTTCTCTGGAACGGAACGCGTCCTTTAAGTAGCGTGGCGCGATATGCAAATATCCCCCTGCGCGAAACTTTCCGTGCCGATCGAGGAAATTACCAGTCTTACGCAACGGCCGTCTCGGATCCTTTAAAACCGCGTCGCGCATTTTTCCGTCGGCGGGTTTTAATTCCGATTGAAAAGAGGTCTTGCCCGGCGGCGCGGCGTCTGCAGCAGGAAGCGGTACGAAAATTCAATCGATTAACTAGTAAATCAGCCCGGCGTCCCAAGATAGGGTGTACTTTTAGCGAGACGACACGGTAGCGGAGCGGTTCGAGTTCCTTATCAACGGCCGGCTCGCGGGCCCGACAGTGAACACGGTTTACTCGCTCGGCCGTAAATTTGTCGCGAACGGAACGACATCGTTCTGCATCGAACTACATCCACCCCTCCCCCCTCCCCCCCTCTGTCAAGAGAAACAGAGCGTTAGACAGAGAGAAAAAAAAGAAAGAGAAAGAAAGAGAGAGAGAGAGATCGAGCAGCGAGCTGCAGAGAGCAGCCAGGAAACAGGGACAAGGGGAGAGAAAAGGGAACGATAATCGACACGTGCAAACCTCCTAGGCGATTTCTAGCAGGTCTCAATGGACGCGAAAAAGAAAAGAGAAAAATTCCTTCTCGCCGATTCTTCGACGAGATCGGCATCGTTTCGACGAACCCGTTTTTCTTCGTCGCATGCTCGCATCGGTGTGCGAGTCGCATACCATCGGGAAAGGAAGCCAGAAGGGCCGCAGGGAGAAAGTGACCAGAGAAAGACTAGCAAAGACCAGCGGCCAGCAAAAGGGGGTTTTGCGAGCCGAGCCTGGACGATCGATGCCGGCCTGTGTACCTTCCAGGTGGCACTCATACACAAATTATGGTAATGACCGATCGATTCCCTCTTCGTCGCTTCCCTCGTCCCCTCGCCAGGACCCGGGATCCGGCGAGCTGCCATACCCTTGCCCATTTGCGTCCAATTGGTCGTGAGCCTCGTCTATTGCCCACGATACCCGCCTTTGTTATTTTGATCCGGCCAGCTACGCGATCCGAACACGATCCCCTCCACCATTTCTCCATTGTTGAGTTTCTACAACTCTATCGCGACCACTGTTTCGTTTATTCCCAGCCATCCACCATTTGACCTCTGTCATTGGAATTTCCAGGACTGGGGCTATAGATTTTCGAAATAGTAAATAGGCTATACATACATTTTTCTCTTCTTAATGTGATACAGAATTTGGTGAATCGACTTTTTCGAAACTGCAGTCGAATACCGCAATATTTGTAACAGTTTGAACTTTCGGAAGGATTTTAAAGATATGTTGAAAAGTGTCCAGTTGAAAGAATTTGTTCCATATGAACGCTCAGACAATTATGAAGAGCAACATACATAGCTCCAGTGCTTCCACTGTCAACTTTCAAAGTTATTTTATGCGACATACGTGAAGTACTAGAGCGTTTCTAACGAAAGATCATCGGTATTTCCATTTCTACAAGTTTCAATATTCGAAATTCCGGAAACAACATTTTTGTACGAAATCTCAATTTCTGAAAGATTAAACCTTTGCAATCGGATAAGTGCATTATGCACCGTAATGAAATTTCAAACAATTTTTATATTACTGTTTGTAGTGAAAAAATTGCGAGAAGTGAACAATATGTAGTTAACTTCACAATATTACAGCTTTTACCGAGACGCGTTCAGTGATCTAATATATTAAAATGATTTTGAACACAATAAACATGTGTTCTCGGTCCAGCGTACGATGTTATGATCTTGCAGTACCCTCACGATAGAGTCGGCGAATGGAGCTGTAACAAGCGAACGACCGAATTAAGACAAATAAGTACATTGTCCGACGCTTATCTTGATCGGATCACGTTTATTGGTTCGCGTGCTTTCGCCGAAACACGCGAGCCGGAACCGTTTCGCGCGCCGAATAACGTCCCCGAATAACATTTACTCGGCCGAGCACGCATCGAGCCGATATGAGAATGCCCGCGCGGAACGAGCACGAGACAGCGCGCACGTTGAGATGTCGTATCGCGTTTGAGACTCGTGTCACGTATTAGAGCCGAGAGACGGATTAAAATATCAAAGGCCGAGACCGGCCCGTCCGATCGCCCGGACAATCGCCGGCACGATTATTTGCATATTTATCTGAAATTAACGGGCACCGAGCTCCTGCCGCCGCGACCGATCGGTATGATCGCGAAAAAGTGTTATGGCTGCTGCGACGGATCATCCGTCTTATTTACTTCGGTGTATTTATAGCAAGTAGGACGGAATATAATAAAATTTCAGCGAAATTTTATACAGATTTTATGTTCTCCTTTATGGAATGATACCGATTATCGAAGCAATAAAGTTTTCTTAATGTTTCCACCGTAAATCTTTCTTTAAAAGGCCAAATTTGCATAACTATCTGCCGCGTAGGAATCGATGACATTCAAGGGAAATGGTAAGATTTTACCTGCTGTAGGTGGTTTAATGAATTTTTTTATTCTGCTGTAGATCTTGTAAAATGACTTTAAGTTGTACAAGCTTTCTTCGATAGCAGAATCGACCACTTACTAACTAAAAATCCGAGCACTTAGACAATCGCCTCATAACCACCTCGGCCTCCCCTCCACGATGCGCACCTTCAGTCACCCCTTCGTCTGTAACAAAAGAACAAAAATAGATGTCTACTAAAAGCTTTTTGAAGACCGTATGCAACATAAAAATTACTGCAACGTTTCTATCAAGCTGATAGTGATGCATCAACGTTCTAGAATTTTTTTAATCCTGCTCCTGCTTTAACACTAGATTGCCTAAGCAAGTCATTTTGACTGCTTTTCAATTTCAATTAGAAAAATAATTATGTAAATAATGACACAGCTTCTTATAATTTTGTGACTTTTCTACACCATATAAATGCGTTTATTAATCATTGTTGTTGCCCCCCTCCTCCATCATTTCCGGTATATATATGTGTGTTATATCTATATTGCCGAAAAGCAGTCATTTTCCCGTCTTCAAGTTCCCGTCTTTCTAGTGTTAAATTCTACCTATAAACTTCTTGTTCACTGCGATTGATGCACATCAAATATATTTTGCATAAATGCAATGAACCAGCTTCCAAAAATTGAGTATCGAAGTAGAATACTTGCCAAGTTTCCGTGTCCTCTACGAATACCACTGACGAAACGAAAACGGGAGCCTCGGGCCGCGCATCGGAAAATTACTTTCTGGCGAAGCAGCGCGCAAGAAAAGCTTAATTAAACTCTCGCCGAGATTGCAATCGCGATTTCACGCGACATCGGCGCGTCTCCGGTGCAGGAGCCGTGTTTACCCGTTTCCCAAAGGCCTCTCGAACGGTATATCAACGATTTTTTGCGCGCGATCTCGCGCCGCGAAACCTTTCGAAACGTCCGCGCGCGCGCGCGGCGCGTAAGCGGCGATTTTTTCACGAATTCGCTGTATGTATCTCGCTATTACCATTAACGCACTCGTGACCTTTCGATCGACCGCCAGACGCACGTGCGATACGCAGCCGCGAGCACGATAAACCCACGAACCGATCGAGCCGCCGATGGTTTTTTTCGATACGCGAGTGAACGGTCTGTCAAACGCAGGTGCACACGAGCTAATGGTCGATAGAAGGTACTTTCAGCAGTACTCCTTCCTGATAACAAGCCGCCCGTTGCGTTATCAAAGGCAGACACCGTGTAAACTTCTGGGAGAAAGCGAGACCGCCGTAAAATCGTACTTTAGGGCGCTTTCGTCGACCTCCTGTCATCATCGTTCTTGTTCCGCTTTCTTTAGTGCGCCATTAATACGTTTGAAATACCTTGCAGTGTGCACCTTGTCCGCATGGTCCCGCTTTCCCGATATAATACACGATTCTGAAGTATTAGGTGAACAAATTAATTCGCGGCTTTTTCGTCTTAAGGTAGATGTTTCCTTATACATAGTTAAATTACCTTCTAATCGCCGAAATAATCCTCATCAGTATCAATACGTTTCCGCCATCTTTCAGACAGATAGTGAATTCCCTGTCAGATCAAACATAGTGGTTGCTTTAATAATGTTTATGATGTCGCTTTAACGATATCGCAGTCTTTGAAATAAGTACAAATGCGGCGGAAGGAGGGGCTGAGAATTAATTAATGCACCTAATAAGTGTTGTTTCGTTCCCGCGTCAAAGCGGCTCGACCAATTTTCTTTTATAATGCATAAACACCGGGAATCGACCAAAGGCGTTCATCGAATAAAAAGTAAAACGAATCTGCGTCGAATGCAAAACTCCTGCAATTTATAATAATTTTTTGTAGATCGCTGCTATAAATATATATAAAGCAGCGTTGCGTTAACACGCTGTGCTCGCCGCAGTTATATCGAACGCTTTACACCGAAACAAGAGGATCGACGACAGTCGCGCTTTTATGTTCCATCAAATTTAAGTATCCAGTGGCGCATCCACTTGTTTCGATCATGCTGGAGACCATCACAGTTGAGTCAGTGTCACGGTCTACGATGTCCCCGGTCACAAAGTACACTTCTCCAATTACGAGGCACGAAATGAAAGACGGGTTAGCAGATTTTGTCGCGAGCAGCTCGCATGGCAGAAGATGCCAGCCGCTATGAGGCTATAACCATATTTAAGCGCCTCCTCCGTGTCCGCGGATTACTGTATCGGCTCACGACATTGACTCGGTTGTTGGAACCACGCTGAACGACCTTATCGCTTCTCGTCTCTCTCTCTCTCTCCCACACACATACGCGCATACACTCCTCCCTCTTTCTCTCTGTTCTCGTTTTTTTTTTGTTTTCCAATTTCCTTTTTGTCCCGCTGCGCTGGCGTGGAACAGAGAACGGTTCGTCAGCGACTCGGCGCGGCTGATAAGGATGGTCGTTCTGGTTATCAGATAGCGGCTCGGCTCCGCCTGGAAAAAGCTGCGTCTGATGTAATGCAATTGGTGGGGCAGATTGTATTGAATATAACGCGCACAGATTGATACGCCGATAAGGGTGCGCTCGGTAGCGTGGAGAAGGCCATTAAAGAAACAAATAGCGGACCGAGCGCTCGGAATGAAGGAAGAGGCGTGTAAAATGGGCCGGGACAGGTAAATTGACGGGGAAGAAAATAGATAAGAAATCGCGCGAGGTGTTCAAACATCCCGCACTTCATCCTCCTTTTTTCTATTATGATATCTTGTAACGCACGGCGAATTCTCATCTTGTTTTTCTCCTTTGGTACGAGATTGAATTCGCAACAAACTGAGAAAAAACGTGCCTCGAAAACGATCATTTCGAGGAAATTGCTATTGTTTAGTTTAATTGTTCGTTGTTTAATGCGGGTGTAAAAATTAATTGATCGAATGTAAAACAACGGAGGCATTTAAAGAAATTGTAAATACCGCACGATTATTTTCTGCAAAATAAAATTATCAGGAAAAGTAACATTCGAATAGAGTTTTTCTGCAATTTAGGGTCGTACCTAGCTCCTTATTGGTTATTGTTATACTGCGCATGGTATGTGGATGCAATAACGGTTAATGGATCAAGTGTAAAACGGCAATCATATTTACGGAACCAGAAAGTACCATTCGATTATTTTTAACTGAATCGAATTATTAGAAAGTTTCTCTTCCTAATAATACTTCCGCAAATAAATGCAGACAATTTTCGGTAGTTTAGCAAATTCCTCGAAACTTCTTAACAATTATTGTAAAGTCATTTTGTCACACAACAACCTCCAAATAAAATTCAGTTAACAAATTCCACGTATGATAATCAACGATTCGCTGATAATCTAGATCACGCACGACGATTGCTCTTAGAACTTTGCCGCCTCTCATGACAGTGACGAAACCCCCTTCGATCACCATGGCGTATGAAAATTAATTGTTCGATGTAGATAAATAACTTTGTCACCCGTATGTTACTGACATAGTAATCGGCGCGTTAATCAAGGCGTCCTCGACCGAACATGCAGATCATTCGCCGAAGGGAAGCATCGGCGTTCGTGAATTGATATATAATTGCGATTAATTGAATTTCGAAATTGGTGCGGCGTCATCCTACGCACGATGCCGGTCGCAGGCGATCAGGTTTTTCTGCCAATCAAACGGTTGTTTCGGAATGTACCGCGCATTCGTTTAATGAAGCTATCAACGCGCACGTTATATGATCTTCTCCGCGGGCATCGAGGAATTAATTGACTCTAACGAACGTGGCGCTACGAATGGGCCTTAAATATCGACCAGAAAAAAGATTCTTGTTATGCGAAAAACATAAATTTTGATTGCTCGATTTCTGCGCGGGGCGACTCTTTGGGTGTACCCGAAAGAGTACATTGAAGATGACACGTGTAGCGAGAACTATAATCAAATCGTTACATAGAGTGACTTATCCAGCGAACGAATACTATACTGAACTTTATAATGTTTCCCTGAACTGAATTTTAGCTTTTTCTGTTATTCTTGTATTAATTAGATAAAAAGTAGAATATATAAAAACGATTAAAAAATATGTCCAATAAACGAACTCGTAGTCAAGCAATTACCTTTTTACACAGCAACACGTGCAAGACATTAATAAATATAAATGTTGCTTTTTAACGCCGAAAATGTTCATCGGTGTATTTATTACTTCTCATTCTCTGCAAAGTTCTTATTTTTGAGAAATTTCAATGTTATAAAAATCGAAGCTCGCATCGCGTTCCGGATCTACAAAACAAAACTCCGTGTCGTCAGAAAATAAGACGCGACCGTAAAATTTTTCTGCGGAAGATAAGACTGCGATAATCTCCAAGCTGGTAATTAGTGATTTATATAAAAGAAAGGCTTGATTGCGATATGTCGACAATAATGAGGGAGTTCGGCCGAAAGCGGTCGCCGTCGTGCAATGAACGTTGATCGGATTTCTCGGTGAAGAAATGAAATTGTACCGGGTCCAGGGATCGACAGAAGGGTCGGGCATAAAGTTACGGCGATAATGTCGTCGATTGTCCCAGGGACGTTTAATTGGCCCTCGACGACGGTCGAAGCGCGCCGCGTCCCATAACGTCGCGGACAATGATCGTTTTCTCCGGACATTCTGCGTTTATATTCGGCACGATCCGCGCGCGGTTCGCAGATCGTAAGAGCGCCGCAATCATCCTCGCTGTTCCTCGAAGGGATCGCCTTAATGGTCGCGCGATTCGCTGGTATGCGGCAATTAAAGGGGAGTCTCTTTTTTTCGCTGAAAATCTTCGATTTCATCGATATTTTTTATTACCATAGCAACGTGATCGATTAATAGTCGTTTTTCCATTTACGAAACGCCTATTGACGGACTTTTTCATTACCGGAGTGTGGTCCAAGCGGAGCTCGATAATAATATCGAAAGAATTTGTTACATTACATTGATCATTGCATTGATTACATTATACTGATAAATTCTTAACTGTTAGTCTTCCATTAAAAAGGAGAACTGTTACGAAACTGGTGGCAGGTGAGATATTCAGAACGGGAGAATGCAGCGGAGAATTTCCATTCGTAATCAAATTATCGAATGTGTACTGTAAACAGGAACCGCGATAATCTTGCGGCATACGAAACTGGAACTAACTGCCAAACGATTTTCTCGATTTGCGCTAGAACGATAACGCCTCGGAAATTATTTGAGCCATTCGAACTGTATTCACCAATAAATAATTGAGCCGATCGTGCTGGCCGCCGCTGAAAAAAAAAACCCGGAGAGTTACGATATACAACACCGATCTATAAATTAGCATTCCCCGCGTACGCGGTTTCAATTGCCACGAACCTATTTTCGTCGTGTAGCCTAAATCACGCGCGAACAGCGGCCGGCTCTAAATAAGTCGATATCATCGTTGATACGTGGGTGAAATTTATCTGGTGCTCGGTCGGGTGCCACCGGTGCCACTGGTTCGGCAGAAAGTTCTCCCGACAGCTGCGATAACGTGGCGAACTTAAAAGTAATTACGCAATATTTATATGTAATCGTTACCGAGCCGCTACAGACATACGACGCTGTAAATATTCATTTATTATCATTAATTTTGCGGCCGCCCGTTACCTGCTCGAGCTGATAACGCCTCCTCGGACCAGTTTGTCGCCGGCGAAATTGCGTTAATTTCGTGACACACGCGTTACGGACACCTCCGGCTACTGTACCGAACCGTCTCGTAAATCCGGCGATCCCGGCTTGCGGACAATCAGCACAATTGCAGAGATTGCGAAACCGCGTCGATACTCGCGACATTTTCCGCCGATATCGTCGGAGGAACGGTAATCCAACCTCTCCGTGGTCGTATTGATATAGAAAATTGCCTATTGTTTGTTTCGTTAATTGCTGTCTTTTAGATTATGATCACTGAATTTCGAATTTTATATATTCGCAAGAGAAATGAGTGAAATCTCAAACACATGCGTAGATTGAAAGTTGATTGAAGACACTATTTACTTATTAAAATTATTATTGTTTTCTGTTGCTGTCAAATTTGGCAATTCTTCTCTATTCTCGTACTAATAGGTAAACGCAGTAGTCAATCGGTTATCAAAACCACCACTGTAGCCTAATCGGAGTTAACATTTCGTTGTGAACAAGTATTTAAATCGGGCTTTCGTTGTTCTGATTTTGTATATTCCATTGCTACACTCGTTTTAATTTATACCGTACAATGGGGCCTTGTAGCACGTCCAATAAACAATATATAAATAAATAAATACAAATTCAATTGTATTTTTATGACTTTGTGGTAAAAATGAATAACAAAAATTATAAAGTTACGAAGACATACGAATAATAGGATCAAACTGTTGCACTGTTTTCGACTTATCAAAATTATTCAAACAATTTATTTTTATTTATTTTCTGCTTCTTACAATCGTCCTGGAAGATTCTTATTTTATATAAAGAACAGACATTTCAAGAATACTCTTCTATTATATACAATTCACTAAAATTCTTACGAATACAAAAATCACTATTAGAGTACAATATATGTATTCTGCATAGAAGTTTGCAGTCTACTTGTAAGATGAATTTGGAGATCTCCGACAAAGGAGAGAATTTCCGCAAGTAACCAGAAAGCTCCCTACAGAATGGACGTCGATGCGGACGTTTGTAAAGGCATCGAACCTGCAATTACGTGTCCAGCGTCCGCTCCGCCACCAACGCTAGGCCAGCTCGCAATTAGAAACGTGTAGAGGTTGGACGGAGCGGGTACGCGCTCGTTCGCATAAATTCGCACCTCCTACTTCGCCATTCTGCTAACACAACGGGCGCAAAGAGGGTAATCGTTACGCGTTATAGGGTTGCGCGGACTGGTTCCCGTCTCGCAGCTATAGGGTCCGCGATGGGTATGGTAGTCGTTCCGCCGCGGCAGATTTGTTTTAATGCTCGCCTCGTCGATGGCTCGGTCCCATTAAAACCGTTCCCGCCGGCCGGGGCGTCTCCGTTTCGTCTTTTCCGATCGGATTAAACGAGAGAGCCGAGATCGAAGGAGCGCCGTTACGCGTCGCATGATTATTCCCGGGACACTAAATCGGCGCGGATCTCGCGAGTTGCTCGCGCGCTATCGAGAACCAAACCGGCGGAGGAGATCCAGGCGGAGCGAAACACCGCTGGTAAATTAATAAAGACCTTGTTGATTACGGGAACCGGCCGGACGTAGGCGGGCCTCGGGTCTCCTCGCGAAGGGAAACATTTGTTCGAACCATTCCCCTGTCGCGGGCGAGGTTTATGCGACGACGGTTCCCAGATCCCTCGTGGAAACGCGCAGGAAACGGGAGTGGAGAGATACTGCGATGCGCCATGGAAACTGGAGGAATCGTGTTGCTCCGGACACAAGGATGGCCTGTCTTTATGTTGCGGCATTTGTAGAAACGGATTTGCTCGTGGACTTCTTGTTGGAATGCGATAGGGGGACGGGACGAGAGGGGAATTAAATTAGCGGTGGAGCACAATGAAGAGACAAGGGACATCAATCTCGTTAATAAGGCAACGCTAGAAAACGAAGAGGTTAGTCGCAGAGTAATAATATTAGTATGGGCTTACGGGACACAGCTATGACGTACTTAATGGATTTGCACTGATTAGTTTCTGAGCCGTACATATATTTATGAGAGAAATGAATGGACGAATTTAAAGTAGCATGTCAACTACGATATCCAAAGGAAAAGTTTTCTCCGCCACTATTTTCAAAATATGCAAGTTTCAGGTACGGAATAACGTCATCATTAATCTCCGGAGAGTATGTTAAGGAAATTGAAATTAAAATCGTAATATGAAATCTTACATCTTAATTATGACAATGGAGCCAGTTACCGGAGGGATAACCAATTACTATGCCTTTGGTTTGTTTTTGGACATGATTAACTTTACAAGTATAAAAATAGATATAAACATCAATATAAAGATAAATATAAAGATAACCATAAATATACATATATACTTAATAATGCTCGTGTCTGTAATATCTGATATTCTATTGTATATTGCACTTTGCATTTAAAATTCGACAACCTCGCAAACTTAAGAGTACTGATTTTCATCAAAATCGTATGAAGTTGTAAAATATGGATAACATTTAGTACAAAGATATCATTGAATGCAAGGAATACGCTGAAAATAATAAAGAGCGACAAGCTGGTAATTGGAATCACGGTCTCTGATGTTACCTCATAAATTCCGTTCCTCTATCTATCGTTCTAGTATAGCGTTCGCGAAACCGTTAAAATTCGTCAATAACACCACGTTTCCGGGTCGCAAGGGCTCAGTGGGTGTCAAATTGCGAGCAAAAAAACAATCAATCACGTCGGGGCCCGCGCGTTTATCGAGCCGCCAGACGTCTTTTCCCCGTGAAATGTTGCCCCGCGAGTTGCTAAAACGATCGTGTTATTCGGCGTGCCGGTAGTGAGAGTGCCGAATGCCGATCCTGTTCTCTTCGCGCACGAAATCTTGATACGTCGTGCGGACGGATCGGCCCGCGGCGCGCTACCTGGCCACACCACGTCCGACCACTTAACGCACCTGCGTACCCAGACCGTCTACCCCCTCGGAAATCGATTTTCCTGCTTCGGCTGTCCGCCTGTGTTTTTCTCTTTTTTCCACCGGGTCGCTGTTCCCGCTAATCCCGGAGAACGAAAACGACACGTATCTCTGCGGAAAAATTATGTAATTTCGTGAGCACGCGCGCGAGCGCGCCGTAATCGTTCGTCCATCAATCTATCTATCCCGCGTTGCGTAACCAGCATCGATTAATTCGCGACACAATTTCCACTTCGCTATTCCCGGCGCGTTTCATTCAATGGAATTACGATATTCCGCAGGAATCGTGAATGTGCACAATGTGGCAAGGTTTATTAGAAACCTGTGTCTTCCTGCTTTCGCTGTCGATGATCGATGGCTCGTGGATCTCCGCGGACATTTTTGATTGGAAAAGTTCACGCGATACTTGAGAGCTAGTATCATTAATTTTGCCGTGTCATGCGACGATCGGTACTTGTGCAGGGTCAGCTTTAAGGCCATGTAACACTCGAACGACGAAGCCTCTTGACAAAGCTATAAACTACTTATGCTTAGGATCATTTATATTTTTATTTGTCAATGTTTTTCAACGTACTTTTTAAAGTACTCCGTCTGAGCACGTCAGTTTTTCTGTAGAGCTTACTGAAACGCGTGAAAGTTTAAATCAATCAATAGAATATAAAATAAATGCGAGTCCATTGAGTTATATGTCGACAGTATAATGATTCCTTCATTTTTGTTCTGTACATCGAACGTATTTATTATTTCGTAGATATCAACAATTTAGAAAAGAATCATTATTGAGGTCATTTAAATGTGATTTAACTGGGTCAAATGTCATACGGGCTTTAAATAAAAATTGGTATTTTTATATTAAAACAAAAAATTATTTTTTGATACGTCAATTAAGTTGCTAAATGACGTGTATTGAGATAATATTGTATTATATGAGATTTTGACAACTACTTATTTTCGTAGAATTTGCAGACGAGTTATAAACGTCTGAAACACTTAGTTTTACATTTATGCATGTATCTATTAAAAACTCTTGATTTGTCTTAACCCATAGCCAAGGAACAACATACATAAACACAGAGATTACTATTTTTTGAAAATACACTTTGGTTAACAGTTTGGAAGATAATTTACATCGATAAACTACATAATATTGCACAAGCTTCTGAATGTTAAACCACCCCTGAACGAAGGAACGAAGAACGGTACCCCGATCCGAGGTCATTTTTCCAGGGCCATTATTACCTAGAGATCTTCTTATCTCTGTCCTGGACTGACCCACACGAATCCCGGCTGAACTTCGTTTGATGTAAATCTCTTTATTTCACGAAAAGGAAACTTACGAACCGCTTTTACAATTTATATTCGACCCACGTACAGAGCGAGCCCCTCTCGAACCTTTGTCGTCCTCGTAGAAGTAGCTATGCCATAGAAACAAAACACAGAAAAGCTGGTATCTCCCATTAGATATGAAAATCAGGCCAGTTGTTAGGGTTGATCCAAAATTTCTGGTTGTACATTCAGATGTAAACGGGAGTATTTTCAAGTTATACGATGTTTTTCGAATTCTGTGGATCTACCCATCCGATTATAAATCATGTATAACTTATTGTTATATACATATAATTATGTAATTAACTTATTATTATTCGATGTTTTCTTATTCGATACTTCATTGTCGAGAAAGTCAACTGTGAAGTTTTTTCATCTTTATGAAGGTTTTTGTTGCCATCTATCCGTCTAACGCAATCTCCTTCGTTCGAGATAATAGTTACAAACATTAATTGCGCGAACTATGTAGTAGATGGAATGTTTCTGTTATTGTAAATATTACAACAAATTTGTTTCTTACTTTATCACACAGAATCACTCTCTGTTCGATTGTACTCTCGATTCATCCTGTATAGAATACTCTTAAATAGAAAGAGGCACGTAATGTTCCAAATGGTTTAAAATATTCTGGAAAGCATTCAATTAGTAGATGGAACTAAGAACGGCCAAGTAGGAGCAGAAACGATCCCAACAGAACTACGCTTAGCCGCAGAAAATTTCAGGACGGTCCAATTCGTCGGCCGGTAAACATTTTTGACAGGAGAAACAAAAAGGACGAAAGGGAGAATTTAGTGGGACAACGCTCGCTGGACCCGCGGGTTAGGCGACTGGCGGGGCTAGGGGGGGGATGAGGAGAACGCAGAGGGGTGGGACGAGTAATAAAAGAGCTCGGTCTGACATTACTGTCGCGGCAGACGCGAGGGGATACTCGTTTACCCGGGAATATCTGCGGTAGATCTCTCTTTCTCGGCGGCACCGGCAGATACGATTGCCGCGGGCTCTTTTATTTACAACGACAATGACAAACGTAACGACAATTCACGGTTATACCGTCGGGCCAGCCCACGGAGAGCGCACACCGGCATAACGTGCGACGCCGTTTTTATGAAGCGCGGCAAGAATTCGAAAAGAGACCCGATAAATCGTCCGCGCAGCGCTTCAACCGCGACGCGCCGCCCCGTATGCTCACCATGTATGAACGTACATGTACGCACGATGTATGTAATCCTTGCTCGTCTCGTGTCTGTTCGACTTCGTAATCCTTCGTATACCCCCTTATCCTTTTTTTCTTACCCTCGGTCCTTTTGGCCCGGCGTGTCTCGTGCGCGCGCGGAGGACCGTTGACGATTGCGCCGCGTTCATGCGAACGGTCTCGCAAATTCGAGATACCGATCACGAAAGTATCCGTTTCACCTGCTTACGGCTCCAATTAACCCATTAGCTGTCTGTCTTTTTTTTTCTAAAAATTGTTGCACGGTTCTTTCGTAACGTCTAGACCGCAGATTTTATGCTTTTACCATAGTATCGACCATATAAAATACCAAAGGAAAGACTTGGGATAGTTTTTATCTAACTTCTATTTCTTACATGCATAATATATATTATACTTGAGTCAGAGAATTTGTATTCTTCATAAGGATCACGATATTTTCGAGAAAGTGCGATATATGAACATAATTATTTTAATTAACACAACGGTTCACATTTCTTTTTGTAAAATTTGTTCATCGTTTCCTTAGAGTCTAACTTTGTAAAGGTATTTCTTATGTAATTAAAATGAGACATATACTTTCTCCAAGTGGGCAATTAAGGCACATTAATGTATTAATTTAAGAGCAATGCAGTTACAATTATTAAATGGCAGTAGAGTGTAAAAGAACGAATAAGCTTAAAGCTTCGACACCTAGAACGCGCTCGCGGCATAATTAATACCAATATCGTTTATAAGTGTAGTCTTAACGCGATTAAAATTCTCGTTAACTGATTAACACATACTTATGCAAGCGTGCGTTTATGCATATATTAGTAGGAACGACAGCGTCTCCGCGAAATTCGTTGGATGCCAAAACAGCGCTAGGAAACGCGGAATAATACCGACAGGGAATAACTGGACCACGATCCGACGTGATATTTAATGTCCATATAGATAAGCGTCACTCAAGCTCGGAAAACTTAATAATCTTAATTGACTCGAACGAGCCGCGTCGATTGCGACATTTCGCGTCAACGTGTCTGGCCGCGAACGAACGGTCGTCTGGCGTCCGCATAGTCGGATCCCGCGGTAAAAATCGATTATGCCAGGAGTTATCGGTATTAATAACGTGAAAGCGACTCGTCCACTTTCATGATCATATTCAGCAAAATAGAATTTTATTGGACGCGCGAGCACGATCCTTCCCCGTTCGCCAGCACGGGTTGGAAGCCGAACAGATCTGGTATCGCGCGATTACGCGAACTGTACTCCAGACGTAAACGCCGCGCCGTGAAATGTCCTCGTTGCGATTACGGCACCGACGCGCTCGAGCACGGAGTTTAGCGCGAGCCGCTGAAAAATTCGGTCGCGGATTAATTAATGCAGGAAGTGTCGACGGTTCGTTAATGTTACCTGATCGAGCCGCAAGAGTTTTTACATGATTTACTATGTCCGAGGACTTTCTACGGCTCGGCGAGCCGCGAATCGATTCGTTGAACTCTTGAACCGATCGCAGGCGAAGGGGAGGAAACCGCGATGCTACTTTCGGGGAGCGAGGAAAGTGAAACGCATCTCGCATCTGCGAGCATCGTTTTATGTGCGCCTCGGTCTCTTCATTAATATCCTTGTCAATGTTGCTGCCTTTTTATTGGACGATTAAGAGTCCTTAATTAATAGGCATTGAACGGGAACATGTGTCATTCGTGCCTCGATGAAACGAACGGTTAACCGTCCGCCGTCCAGCGAGGCAAATGACGAACGTTTTATAGAATCGTTTTGCGAAAATTAAAACTCGTTTTATTCGTTCATTCGCTGTAAGCATGTTCGTGTCATCCTCTTTGCGCGCATTCCGCTGTTCATTGCCGCAAGGAACGGGAGAGAAAGAGAGAAAGCACCGACGCGGATATTCCACAGATCGTGTTTATAATTATTTGCTTTTAATGTTGTTACTTTAATGTTTGACAACATTTCGAGGTTATCGGAAGGAGCATCGTCGTTTTATTGGAGCATTTTTATTGAGAATGTTTAAATAGAACGCTTCGTCATAAACAGCGCTAAGTTTCGTGATAAATATTGACGTTAACTGTGAGACGTGACATTGAGTGTCGCGTTTTACAATTGCAAATTACTCTTTAATGCTGTGTTCGACTTTACAGTCGGAGACACGGACGCGTGACAGGGTATTTGAAAAATTATTTCCAAGTAACACTTTCCTGTCAGACGGATGGCATATGTTCAGCAACCATAAAAGTAACACCTATGGAATGTCTTTAAACAAAAGTATCCAAGTCACGTAATAAATGCCCAATAGACACGTAATATATAAATTCATGAAATGAGATTAGCCATAAACACAACTATATACGATCGTGTCATGGAATGATACAAAGATGTTTAAGAATTTTTTAAAACATATCACCAAATCCACTGAAAACTTCACTTTTGGTTATATACAGTAGAATTAAATATTGTTATTATTTGAGAAATTAATTAAGTAAATAATTATGTGAACTAGATGTCTTCTACCGAGATAATATAAATAGAATTCTACTGCCTAATTCACACCTGCCTAACTATGTATTGATCCATTGAAGTATTCGGCAGGGATAAAACAATCTCAAAGCGCCGACACGTTATCACGAATTTATTAAATTATTAAACGAAAGAACAATTTTTAATTAGTTCCAGCAGGTTGCGATCCCAATGATCGGTCTAAAGATAATAAACACGGTATTTTACGACGGGATAGAAGTTTTCAAAAACCGGTGACGCGGATCGATAAATTTCGCTCCATTAAAATGTGTGTGGGAAAGTGTCAATATCGCCTTGTAATGCGCGTGATCGCGCATTAAGCACAATGTATGGCCGTTTAACGTAATCCGTTTAATTATGGAAAGAAAGCACGTCCGGCGCTCTCTCGAACAAATTTCGCTAGAGCACAAATATCGGCCGGCTAATGAATACAGTGTCACCGCTTCATTAACGAAACTGGTTCGAACTGGTCGGATTTTACCTGATTAACAGTACCACACGCTCTTCGCGGCTTTTTTTCCACCGGCTGCCCCCTCGTCCCGCCGTTTCACCGGCACGGCACGACGCGGCGCGGCTCTCGTACCCTTCGTACCCTCTCCCGGGGTCCCATCGGCGGGGCCCGGGGGTCCCTCTTTCCTCCGGCTGGCGTCGTAAGATCGCGTCTGGAGACCGGTGCTCTCGATCAGCCTCGTTATAGCTATGAGATCGGCTCGCGGACGGCCTGGGCGATCGCTTATGGGCGTAACGCCCGATCGACCGGCAATGGAAAAATGGTCGTCGGGCGACGAGCCGGTCGTGAAACTATCTCTTATTTGCGAACCAAAGGCGCCCCTTGCTTCGTTAAAATAACCAACGAAGACGGCATAGGTGAAACTCGGCCCGTGGCCCGACCGGGTTTACGCCGGCCGCGCCCGTCCATGGAAAAATATATAACGGGCCGGGTCGGGCCCCCGGTCGAGGCGGCGTCAGGGCTCGGGGCCCCGTCGTCGTCCACGGGGGGGGGGGGGGGGGGGGAACAGAGAAAAACCGCCGAGCAAGAAGCGGAGATCCGCGTTTTCCACGCCCGAGGTTCTGCCTGAAACGGGCGAATTCAATCGTTACGGACGTGCTCCGCGAGACGTCGATGAAAGCGTTTTCATTAAATTCGATCGGATTCCTTGGGCGTCGTCTTCTCGCCACCGATCCCAGACCTCATTCTTGCCAACCTAGCCAAGACTTAACGACGTTTTCTACGAAGAAATTCGCGCCATCGTTACACGGAATGCTATCCCTGCGTTGATGGCTACTTTTGTCAACAGACCATGTGAAAATTCGCCCGTTTTCTGCTTCTGCATATCGTATCACGTTCGCTTTCTCTGCCATTAGACTGTGGGTTTCTCTTAAATATTTTGTAAACAGCTTCCCCCGACTCTTGATAATTTTCCTAGGATAGGTACCTACCCCATGCGTGTCATTTCTCTTCATAACTCCGACATTGTCGTTCCGGTAAATTAATACAGAATATAATGAAGTATATAATAATTTTTGCATTAGATTTTATTATATTTATTTTCCTTAAAACAATTCTATTTAAATATTAGTCTAAACAGGGTAAAACTTGCAGGACTAACCTCATTTTTATTAACATTACTAGCAATCTCCGTTGTATCAAATACGTTGCTTTATTAATTTATTATACGAAACGTATCTGTGAAAGCATGCAATAGTAAAATAGTATGAGATGCTGTATGTACGCTGATTTGTTAGATATTGCATATGTTTCGCATCGTTGAATTCGCATTAACCCCTTGCACTATACCATCGTTTCTGTTATCAATACTCGATCATTAGAATTAAAGCAGACATGCAATAAATATAAACGTTCCCACTGTTGCAAGAATCTATTAGCGACGAAAAAAAAGTTCTAATTGCTGTGCAGTTGAAAGAAATCAACTGTCGTGATTTCCCAACGTGTGCACAATGCACGGTGCGCGGTATGAAAAGTTCCGTCTTCGACTAAAAAAATGTAAACGCCACCCAAGTATGGTCCAGCCACGTAGTTCCAGTAATCTAGAAAATCCAGTCGGATGGAAATTGGAAAATCAGCGGTGCGCAGATCGAGAAACAATCGCAGTTAACGAACCCATTAATTCCGATCGAGGATCAATTAGACGAGGGGATTATGGGTCTGGCGCGGGACATAAAGGAAATCAATTCGCGGGATAATGGGTAGAAACAAGCAATCCGTTATTTGTCTATAAGGCATTAAAACGTACGGCGGCTATCGACCCGATCTATAATGGGTCGAGGCGACGCATTCGAGGCACGGACTTTCTTGCAAAACCGATTCGCCGGGATGCGTCCAGCAGATAACGAAGGCTCGGGTTTCACGTGGCCGGGGCTTCGATCTATAATCGACATCAGGCCGAGATAGTTAGCGGTGACATTGCAGTGAAACTCGGCGGCGAGTTTCCATCAGGGAAAAAAGATCAGGAGTAATGGAGATCAGTGTTTTCCACGCCCGAGGTTGTTCCCCGGGTGAATTATTCGTGCCAGAAACGACGATCCGCGAGAGACGAGCGACACAACCGGCGGATATCTCCCGATGCGTTCTTTTACTCCGCCAGCGAGCCGCCTAACATCGTGACCGTTCCATCGGCGACGGTGACGTACGATTAGCAGATCCTTTTGATACAACCTGACACCCAGAGCCAACGTGATATTTCACCGCGGCTATAACCGATGTCGACCGCTTCGTCCTCGTTCCTTTACACGTTTTTTTTTCCACGGGGTTTGTCGCCATAACCTGCTGGATCCCTTTTTGCGAATCCTTTCACCGGTTTCCTAAGATCTGGCTAATTAGTCGACCCGAAGGTCTGCTCAGAGTTCGGTCAATTGAATGTCAATCGAGTCGAACGCCGGACCACAAATTGACAAGATGCTGTTTCCAGAAAAAAATGGATTTTATAAACCTTCTTGCAGAGGCAGTTTCTCTGGACACATCTTTCTTAACCCCTTGCGCTATAACGAGTCAGACTCGTTATCAAAATGTCGAAACAGAACTAGCTTCTTCTATCAGGGAAATTAATCCTTTGCACTCGGATGTCGCTAGTTTATTTTTTAAATTTTTTGCAATGTTTGCTCCGAGTTAATGAAATATATATTAGAAACACCTTCCGAATGCTAAGAGTTAAGAACGAAGATGTGATAACGTAACTGTGAAAGAAAGCTGTGCAATGTGTCAATATGTAATTACGTTAAATATTAAAATTCATCGTCTTTCAATGCTCTCTGCGAGAATTGCAAACATCCTCATCCTTAACAATTCGCTCACTTTTAAGAGGCACACTTGGTAAAAGAAGAATAATGTTTTTAAAAATCTGCACGAAACGCGTTGCCAAAAAAAGAACACAGATTGACAGATTGAAATTTCACCTATGCTATCACTATTAAAGAAGAAAACTTTTCAAGTATGCAAATATTTAAAGATTTATCAACTAGGATGTCGATAAAAATATCCTCCTTTGAGGAGTATACTTTTCAATATCTACACATTGGAGACACAGAGACCCAACAACTGCGAACGCGAGGTAGATTGCATTTTTGTCAATAACTATTTGAAGTCTACTTAGACCATTACTGGCAAGGAAGCAAAGTTCTTATTAAGTTCGACTACATAATCAACGACTTAGAGCATTAGAATGAATTAGATAAGCCTATCAGGAACGAGTCAAACTGGAACTTTCCATAACCCACCCCTCTGAAGCAGGAAACGTTCCAGCGTCTACGCAGAGAAGTACACAAGGAACCTACTAACTGGAACCCCAATAATAAATACAGTTCTATCGCGGTTTATTAAACGAGACATATAAATTCTAACTAAAATTTTTTTTTAACCGAAAGATTCTACTTCTATCTTGATCACACGACGGCAGATTTGATACATATATGATAAAAATAACTAGGTGAACGGTAGAATTTTGTTATCAAATATGAAAACTAATTTTTATTATAATCTATTAAAAATGCAACTAGAGTCTCTCTAACTTGTTGAAATTATTAAAAGAGAAAATACGTTCTTATTTACGTTCTTACAATTGACTCAGATAATTGTTTGGCCTGAAGATCCGCATTCTACTCAACTCAGGGGTTGAAAACAGATACGACGCCGGTTCAGTTTTTGCGAAAATTATGTAAAACCAAAAAAATCTCATAATTGTCTGCGAAAAAGGGATATAATATCTATCTTTTGAATGTTTAAAGGAAATTGTATTTATTGCACGAAGTAAAACTATAATCAAAATACATACTTGAAATGTATAACCGAAATCCAGAACCGAAAAATATGATTTATAAAACCGATATTCTATAAAACTATCACTGACAAACCGAAATCTAAACCGATATACCTTACAAAGGTTGTGAGAATTTCTCTTCACAACTGTTTCACTCAGAACCAGTACATAACAGTTTGATACGATTAATTTCGAAACCTACTGATTCGCTGCAGCCGATTACCAGAGAGGCGCGAAATCCACGCGGACGACGCTACAACAAAGCGGACAGTGTATTACGCGTCCGCGTCGTATAAACAACAACAGAAAATATCGGTCAGTCACACCGAGTCGGCACGGTATCGTGAAACCAGAAACGAGCGGTAGCCGGTACCCGACGTCCTCGAGCTCACCCCCGGAAGAGTCTAATGAAAGAATCACCCTTTCCTCCTTGTCGAAAACTATCCCCCTACCCTTGCCGAAGCTCCGCTAGCCGATCGCCCCACTCCGACCGCGTAGAAAAGCGGCCGTGGGTATCGGTGGGGATAGGGACGCGATCGCGACACGCTAAACGTCCCCGCAGCGCCGGAGTCACGCACTTACGCACCTAGGGAAAGAGGTGGTAAGAGGACATAGAAAGGTGGAGGAAGAGGGAGGCGGATGGGTATACTTGAGGAGGGAGAAGGAGAAGAACGATACCCGAAGGGGGAGAGAAAGAGAGGGAGCGAACGGTGGAGAGAGAGAGAGAGAGAGAGGGAGCGAGAGAGGGAGAGGGAGACAGCTTCTATCCGAGTGAACGAAGCCACCAGTGGTCTACGGCCGACACACGGGGGTAAGACCCGTGGTGTAGTGCGTGAACGGGCCCGAGTCAGGTGTGTGTGCGTGATCGAGCAGGTAGACGGGCATGTGTGCGAGCGAGTGCCGCTATCAGACGCGTATGGCGGCGATCGCGGCTCCCGTGGAGCGAGCGAGACGCAGCTAGAGGCTCGCGCTCGTGGTGGGGATAGAGGCGGGTCCCCGGCACACGCAGCGGGCCCTCGTGCGTGTGCCCGCGCGGGCACACACTCACGCTAGGCTCGGCGTGTCTCTCTCGCCTACGGGACACACGGGTAAAGCTCACACTTACCTGACAAGATGTAAGTTCAGAAACTGGAAGGTGCCACTTCTGCACAGTCCAATACAAGACACCGAACCGGAAAGTTCGTCCACGAAAATTGGTCGGCGCGCGCGATTACGTACGCCGCGTTCCACGCTCGAGTAACAAGCCCCGAGTGCTACCACCGAGCAGCCCGCCCTTAGGATTACTCGGGAGCGGAGGTGTGCAGCAGCAGCTAGTCCCTTCGGGTAGTACTGCCGGCTTGTATCTACGTCGAGAAAAAGACCGAGTTGTCGTGCTGTGAGGACTAAGTAGACGACGACGAACAAGAAGAAGAATAAGAAGTAGCAGAGGAGGAGGAGGAGGAGGAGGAGGAATAACGAAGAAAAAGAGCAGAGACACGTAGAAGGCAACCGCGGTGGGTATCAACCAAGTAGGAAGGGTGAAGAAACTGGAGGTGGAAGAAGAAGAAACGGAGGAGGAGGTGGTGGTAGTGGTGGCGGTGGTTGGTGGTGGTGACGCCGCCGGTGGAGGTGGAGGAGAAGAAGGTGGAGGATGAGAAGGACGCAGGAGGCGGCGGTGAAGGCGGAGGCACGATAACGAAATAAGCAGAGATACGTGAAAACGTATCGGGACACGGGAGAGTGACGGTGAGCAGGAAGAAAACGTCCGCGCGGAAAAGACCCGCGCCACGGAACGGTCTTTCTCTCTCTCGAGACGGACTAAGTGGACATAGAAAAAGAGAAGACCACGGCCGACAGCCCCGTTGTTTTCGTTGACGATCCTCGGGGAACCGCGCGCGGGAAACGCCGGACAGACTGGTCCGTGTCGCTACCCACACCGGGCTCCATCGTGATCCAAAAGTGAGATGCGAGCGACACGCCGCTCGATGCACTCGACCCGATAATCGAACCTATCCTGCTTGTGGACTCTCATTCTCGGGACCGTACTCTCGCGGTGATCGTGATACGCCGATCCAGCGTCTGTCGGGAACGTTGCAGCGATCTATCGATCCCCCGCGTCGCATCGATCGCGCGACGAGTTTACGATGGTGTTCCGCGGCGTGGCCGGCCCGTCGACGTCGACGCGGACCATCGCGATGAAGACAACGCGAACGATGATCGTCGAGAGGCACCGTATACGTATTGGATGATTATCATATTAATGAATGCGTGCCGCAGCGAACTCGACCAGCCAGTTCGGTAGATAGTCGGCGAAGCGGAGGTTGGCCGCGCATCAGCTCGAAAATCGTTGTGTTCGTCGATCGATCCGCGACGGCAACCAGATCGTCGGTAGCCGAGTGACTTGAACCGTTCGGGCGTTCGCCGACGGAAAACGCGGAAAGAGTTTCTTCGTTTCTTTTTTTTTTTGTTGGTGCGTGAAAGTGTCGCCCGAAGAGGAACAGTGACGAAAGGAACGCGGAGGAACGCAGATATAGTCGGCAACGGCACGTCGGTGTATATTTACGAAAGACCCAGGGACCAACGAGAAAACGGGCCCAGCGTGTCTCTCCCGGGCTCTTTGTGTGTGTGTGCATTTGTGTAAATTCTTGGTCGTCGCAGCGCCGCTTGGAAACTGCGAGAGAAGTCGAACATTCCGTGCCGCGACGAGTATGTTGTACCTGGATAAACAATCTAGATCCCGATCTACAGAGGCGCGTCTCGTCGGATGAGTGGCCACCGGTCGCTAACACACGGCCAACGGAAAGAGTGTGCAACCGTGAGTTTTGCTCCTTAACTTTATAAGCGGATTACGATTCCACCAGCCGGGCCGTAATAGATGAAACTGACGGGCCAACTAGTCGGTAGCTAGTCGGAGGATTTGCCCAGGGATAACTTGTCGGAAGCCATAGCCTCGCGGACGAGACGCTGTCTCTTTATCCGTGAATGATCGTTCACCCGCTAATCCCGCTGACGGTGTCGTATTGCCCTTCGGGGCCCCCGGACTCCCGGGACCACGGTCCACCGTCCACCGTCCACGGTCCACGGTCCACGGTTCCGCGGGGCCCGGCGGGAGGTCCTCCGCTCGCCGCTCCTGTTTTTCTGCACGCGATCTCGTCGGCCGCGCAAAAAGATCCGTCGCGAGATCCTCGCCGAGAACTCGAGCCTTCCGTTTCTCGTTTTTCGATCCCGCTCGATCGCCAGTCGCTTTCGATCCCGACAAGGGATACGCGATCTCGTTCTCCTCCCCAACCTTGTAAACGTCACGCGAACGAAAAATTCATTTATCAGTCGGGACTGAAAAGCTGTAGAAAACTCGCGCGTAGTTGTCAATCAGTCCCGGCTTGACACGTAGAGATCTTCTGAATTTCCTTCGGGTGATCCCCACGTTTCCATGTTTTGTAGAAACGCCGCGCGTGAAACGGTAAAACCCACAGGTGGCCCTGAGCCGTGTCCATATTTATGGGAAAAATGGCGGGGAATTACGTCACCGTGTTCGCTACGGCAGAGTCTCGAACAGATAGGATGGGAGCAGGAATTGTAAATTGTGTCGAGACCGCGAGGTTTCCACGTCGATCTCTCGTTTTCAGGCTCGCGACGCGAGACACGCGCGCAGCCCTTCGAAGAATCTAGCGATCCTCCGATGCTCCAGCAATGAGATTCCCCTTCGATGTTCATGTATTATTGATCGATCCGAGTGTTTAACGGAATCCATGTTATTCGTCCCTTGAACTCCCGCGGATTTTTTGCGGTATTCGGGAATCCAGCGTAAACGCGTTCCCACGATAACCGCTCGAAAGAACTGGCATACTCGGCCGAGCATTATCAGCAGCGTTGACGATGACTTCCGGTTCGGGGGCTTCGAGTTATCGCCACGCTACAATGTTTGCACGTTCCGTGCTACCGCATGAAAATTTACAACGATAAAAGACCTCGAGCAGTCAAGTGGTTCTCGAACCAAATTTTTATGAAAATTGCAGAGTACCGAACGAGTTAATTCGATAATCTTCCGCCCGATTGTCTAACCTGTCATTAAAAACCGAACATACCTTTCATTTCGAAAAACAAAGCTTGCTCACGCGAAGTGCACTGTGATATGTATACAAATGTTCTTTTTCCGAAAGACGCCGTGCAACGGGAACGAGAAAGGTTTCACTTTTTAATGCTTTCGATTGGGAGACGTACGAGGTTGACTCATAAATTACGGCCGGTGACCAAACAAAATTGATGCCTGTGACTCACCCTGATATATAGCCGGCACTGTATTTTCCATAAAGTTAGCCGAGATTTATTACCAAAATTATGTTGCAGAAAGTTTGTTGTTCTACCTACGATTTTATTGCACCGTCTACAATTTTATTGCGCGGAGCCTGTTAGAGCGTAATTTTCTAGTCCGGTATTTTTATAGACGTACTTCTCGAGCACAGACCGTCCGTGCGAAGCAAATATTTCAGAGCAAGGACCACCGAGGACGGTCACCGCCGTCTTTTTCTTCGACGATGACCCTTCGGCTCCTGTTGCCCAGCTTATGCAATGTCCGCGCCGAACAGAAAGCCGAAATGGGGTCTGAATTTCCCATGGGTCGCGCCTAATTATGTCCATGGGACACTCGCTCCATTATGGCATACGCATTGAGCATTTGCTAGTTACCCTTTTATGCTAAGTGAGAGGAGAGCCAGTGGATGACCCTTCGAATGGGTGACCGCTCCTGGACGGTCTGGCCTGCCGGACACTTTCCTGACCATCCCTGTTTGCCCACGAAGACCCACAGGTTACTCTCTTGTTCTCCTTCTCTCTCTCTCTCTCTCTCTCTCTCTCTCTCTCTCTATAGGGTGTCGTCTAAATATACCTAACACTTGCACCTGGTGGATTGCGAGTCCGAAAACGGCGGTCGTTAGAAAATTGCTGGGGGTTGAAAAATACATTTATTCGTTCCTGCACGGAGTACTTCGAATCCTAATGATTTTCATTTGCAAAACCCCTCGAAAGACGAACAAAATCGTTTCATTTTCCAATTTTAGTCTCGTTATTTATATATTTCCGAACCACATGCACACGTATAACAGAAACAGGTTTTATTCTAATATTAACCAGCCAGCTGTTGCAATCTATTTGGAAAGTGTGCAAGTCACTATAATTATACTGCATGTTTCTTTATGTTTTGTTTAAATACTGAAGAATATTAAAGTATGTACCGTTCTTAACCAGCGAACAGTTTTTGACGAGTATACTCATCAAAGAAATACGAACGTTTTGTGTTACGACGAGTGAACGCGTCAAAAACAACTGGTTAATGACGAGATATTTCATGCATATTTGATCTAAATAACGATTTCACAAAGTAGTATAAAATGAATATAGTAGAAAATAATACATAGAGAACGTCCTCCTTCTCTTTAAGTCCATAAATTTATAGGACTTGTTACAAATCTTTGTTATAACGATTCGTGTCAATATAAATTTCAGTTACAATCTAGACTAGAAGTCTTCGTTTATTGTTAAATGTAAACCATGCGATCGTTAATAACTTCATAGTTAATATGACCACGCTGAAATAAACTTACGATATATATAAGTAAATAAATAAATTGTACATCATAAATTGAACAGAACTAAACGGCAACGTCGATGTAAAAATCTGAAACAAACAAAAATTTCCGATATTCGTACAAATATACACGTAAAACCGCGCAGTACGCCGAAGCTCACGTTTCTTAAAGTAGAATAACAATGATGTTTATTCAATCAATATTCAAGATCTGCATCGTCGCAACCGGTGGTCTTAGAGCAAGGTGGCGAAGGTCTGTGCGGACGCAGAAATTCTCAAGGACTGGCATTCGAAAACAAGAAGGGTAGGCCGTAGAGGCGGGAAACTGGAAGGATAATGGCCACCCTATATGCAGGGAAACGCGCAGGTCGCACAAGTCGGCAAACGTCCGTTGAAGCTCCACCATGTCAGGCAGAAAAAAAGGAGGAGGAAAGAAAGGACAGACACGGAGACGATCGCACACGGACGAGAGACGGTTCTGGTGCATAGGGAAATAATTCGCGATTGTGCTGCCGGGACACGTACGTCGATCGAATCCGCGGTGAGGTCCGCAGGATCGCAAACTGCCGCCCGTGTAATCGACAATTAGTCTTGAAAGGGCGATCGACGGGATCCACGAGAGCCCCGGGGTGATCGTGGCCAGCAGCGGCAACGACGATCATGCTCGAGCGCGCTCGCGCGCGCGCGCCCGCTCCCGCGAACGCTGTAGCGAGCGCGACTATCGCGCGGTTAATGGAGCTATAAAGCCGTATTAAGATTAAGACTGTTCCACCGCGAGGCCGGTGCTCGAATTGCGCAAGGAAATAGAGGAGAATTAGAGTGGACTGTGTTATTAGCGACAACTGGACCGCGCTCACCGTGAAATCGCAGGCAGCGATCGATAACGCGATCGAGAGATCGATCGTCGCGGGCTCGGTAATGGGACGGAACCGCTTGGGACCCGTGTAATCGTGTGCCACGCGAAAATAGCATTGCAAATCGGAGAGATTTTGTTTCCATCGGATTGCCACTTGAGAATAGATTCGATACTCGATAATGGGCTGACGTGCAGCTGCGCGAGATCACCGTGAAGTGTTTGTGGAGCGGCTTTTTCAAGCCTCCCAGCTCTGGAGCAGCAGGTCTGGATTAATATACGGCCCGAGACAAATGTTTGCAACCATTTAGATAAAAGAACTAATTGTTTCACTTAGTCGCGTTTATGCGATCTTGTTTGTTGCTGTTCGATTGTTCGTTCCGCGACAACATTCTCGGAGTGTACATTTATTTGTTTATTTATAAGCGGGGAGGCCCATTATAGTACGTAATAGAACGTATTAGCGCTGTAATAACAATAGATTTCTCATACCATTTTGACATTTAACGATAGAGACGCCGAGGTGATCTATTACAGCAAGGAAGTCTTTCGATAGGGTAGGAATTCTTGTTACAGGAGCCGACTAAAGAAAGTTTGATTTATATAGCAAAGGTTTCCATTTATTACTGACAGTCGATATTATGCATTTATGGCAAACATAAGCAAATCGAATACGAAACAATAGAAACATTCGAAGCATAATAAATACCATTTTATTGTTTCAAATGAACAAAATATTTAAAGAAATAAAATGTTAGAAGATTATTATTGTACGAAAAACTGTACAGTCTATTTACTACTCTTGATGCAGTATAGAAAAGTTTATGCAAGTTTTGACTGCTTCGATCGATGAGGAGGCGCTACGAATTACAAAATTGGCGAAATGAATTACAAAACACGGAGAACGGCCAATAGAATCGACTAAGAGAATGTCTGGCAGAAGTACGTTTCCAGTTGTAATTAACTCGAGTTCCTCGAGTCGATATTTCCGTAAAACGATCCTTCGGGATTTTCCAGCTACCGTAGAAATTACGAACGCGATTCTGCGGGTCTCGTCCAGTAACGAACGTCCATTAAAACCACGCCGTCCACAAAAAGTATCATATGGCGAATGATTCCTACATAATAATTCTCCCACTTTTGCGAAACCATCGATAACGAATTCCGACTCGAAAATCCCCAATATATTCGCCTGATCGAGCAAACAGCGTCGCCACCATTAAGTTTCGCGGTGATCTGCAAAAACCGATGCCTACGATCGTTTGCTGTACGAACCGATAGGACGGCAGCATCTTAACATGCCCGTTGGGCCGTAATAGTAGAGCCCTAAGCCGCAGAAATACGAGGGCGGTGAGACCGCAATTAGAAAACTCGCGTGCTTTCCCGTGGCGAGAGCTCCCGGGAGCGGTTCGCGTCGGGTACAACGGCGGATTTTGCGGCAATGATTTTGTAACGACGGCCAGCTGGTATCGAAGCGTTCGTTATCAGATCGGGGGACTCGCGTTATCGTCCCTTTACCGATGATCCGGCGTGCCGCGGGAGAGCGGAGGCGAAGAACGCGTCGAGGAGGAAAACGCGGCAATTAACGCAGCGGGCGGACGGTTCGATACAAGGCGCGGGCATCGGCTTGTTTATCGTCCGGCGCACGATAATAATAGCAATAAATAGGGCAGACGTATAAATTGTTGTATCGCCGGCTGTTTTACAGCGTGCTAATTAACCGCCGCTCACTACCGGATAAAACGGCTGAGATATAGGAACGGGCGTTCGCCGCGGTTATGCAAAAGCCGGGGCCCGTGAAAACCGGCAAACCAGTTCGACAATTATCGCGGAAACCAGACGGAAAAGCCGGCGGATCGTCACGGCCAGTTCGGTAATAGAGGCGGGACGCTCGCGTTTCATTTTCCGCGGAATCGCGTGACAACAACCGATACCGATTCGGATGCGAACGGCAGCGCGAAAATAATGTTTTTCTCAAGCGGCGAGGACGGGGTCGGAAACGCAACCCCACGTCGTCCGCAGCCATGGGAACCCGTGGATCACGCGAGAGCATAATCATCTGGGATTAACGGATATCCGCGGTTAAGTCGTCAGGATACACTGGTTGCAGCGTATCGTAATGACAAAGGATTGGTTACCTTGATTCGTCGGGTACGAATGCGTCACGCGATCCGCACCGGGGAGGTCCGGTCTGTCTTCTCTTATTCATGAGTTTGAATTTATCGCATGAAAATTGCGATGATGGACGATGGGAGACAGTGATTTCGATAATTTCTTTCGTGGCAGGGGGACTGTGATTGGGGACAAGCGTTTCGGGTGGCTGGGGACTGCCGATGCGTCAGTCATCGATGGCTATATACTTACTCCTGCTCATTTCCAAATACTTTAAAAAGCGAACATGTACAGAGGTGATTGATGTTGCTGCTCGCATGTGATCAACCCTGACTGGTCACATTTTTCTCCTTGTTCAAACTGTGGACGCTTAACGCTTAATTAAAAAGTATATGTGTGTAAATAAATGTCTCTAAATACGGGATATTGTCCGCAGCATTTTTAAGTACCATTTAATTTATATCGTGCCATTAATCTAGTTTTTTCACGGGGTAGAAACAGTAAAGCACTTAATGAATTTAGTCAGTGTTCCTAATTACAGTTACATACCCACTTTGCAGATAGATTGTAACAGCTATCTAGTTAAACGCTGTAAAACACGGTAATATGCTTGATGTGAAACGATGAATTAAATACAATTCCTTTACTCAAACAGCACAGGCAAAATGAATAGGTATTATCCTACTATCTTTTATACCGTGATCTCCGAGAAAAGCACCATAAGATCTCCAGTTAAACTGCGATAAATATAACACAGGACAATGAAAAACAGAATATTTTCAAGTATCTCCTCGACACAGAAAAGGTAAAATACCTAGACACGCTAAAACACAGCAAAATGTTTAATCTCTTCTCGCCTGCATCGCAAAATGGTCTTCCCTGAAATGTAACAAAATCCGTTGATTTCATTAGCGAAGCAAAAATTTAAAATCCCTAATTGAGCTACAATAGAATGCATTGTGCACTAACAAAATAAAAAGCAAAGTATTTAGCAAATTAATAGTTAGTGGGGAACGGCAAAGCAAATGTTCCCGCCAGCGAGCATAACTCGGTAACACGGACTGAAATTAGAGTGATTTCTGCGGGGCGTGCGTTCGATTCCGATATGCAAATTAACGCGCCGTTTTGCGTGCCACCGGTAAATTGGGCCATAGTCGTCCCCCTCAGCCGCCCCGGCCGACCCTTTCCCTTTGTCAGCGCGTCGTGAGACAGTCGCCAATTTGATTTGCGCTAATAACACGATCGTTAGCCCAATGGGAGCGGGCCGAGCCACGGGGTTGCCCGGCTTTTCTTTGACGTCTCGCCACGCCGCGACAATGCCAATAATGCCGTGGCGTTTCCGCTGAATGGTCCGAAAGGGACTCGGAGAGGAGAACAGAGAAAGAGAGAGCCGCGAGCTAAAAGCACACCCGTCGGGCATTGTCGGCCGACATTCGCCACTTACCGTGAACGAGCTTCATTTTTCTCTAACATCGACGAAGACGACGTTGACGACGTTCGAAATGGTTCGAAACAGTTGCCGTTCTCTGGGAACGTGGATCGACGAAAAATTAGACTATTCTCATTCATTATTCGACTTAATTGAGTCGCTCGAGTCCCTCCGAGCGGTCTATTGTCCACGATCCAGCCTGAGACTGCCGGTATCACCTGAGAAACAGTTACTTAGGTGTTAAACGGGCTGGATTGACAGCATGGGCTTCGCTATCGTGGAATTCTGCCTTGGTTCGAACGATGCCGAGATGTTCAATTAAAGGGGAACCTTCGGGGCGCTGCGGTTATCGCGGTTTTAATTAGGAAAGAGTTGTATAGCTTGGAATAGAATTAGATCGTATCAGTGAACTAACATATTCCAGCCAATTGAATTAAAATAACATTAAACGAATTTCCCCCGTAAGTGGTTCTACTACGTTAAAGTTGGACTGGAGTCGTGATGGGGATAATGCGATCAAGATTAAGGACGAACTAGAATTCAATTTCCTGTACGAACGATCCGAGTAAATTAAAGTGCAGTCCCAGTGTTTTCGAAAACGTGCAACACCTCGGGTCGTCGATAAAGTTCGACATTCTGGTCCAAGTTTTAAGAAACGCGGGGAATCTCGCGGCAGAAGCAGCAGCGGCGTTAAGTATTATAACCAAGCGCGATCCTCGAGACAGCTTACGGATTAAGGAGTCGCTGGCGTAGATTAGGAGCCACCGGGACGCTATTTTTACCGGAGCCTCCGAGAGAGGATGCAGTCGATTTAAATATTAGAATGTCCTCGAGGGTATCCTCCGGCGAAATATATCAGAGCTCGCTATTTACAGCGGTCAGAAAATGGCGCGCTCGCGCCCAAGTCACAGACAAATGATGCAGCGCTAAAAATTCCCGGCAAAGGAATCCCGTATCTCGGCGTGGATCGTCGAAATGTTGAAATTATACGGAACGGGAGAAAAATAACGCGGCGAGGAAAGGAGAAAAACAAAAGGAAAGAGAAGAGAGAGAGAGAGCGAGAGAGAGAGAAAAGAAAAGAAAGATAGAAAGAGTGGAACTCGGAGTAGGGAGAAACCGACCGAAAACGAGCAAGAGAAAAATGACAGAGGAAAAAAAGGCCAGCGACACGGGCGGCCTCAGAAAGGTTTTTTCAAATGCGGCTGCCGGTCTATACGGCCGAGAACGTTCGCGCTTATGATCCTCGAAACTCGTCCGCGTCCATTCATTAGGCTATCGCTCGCGAATCGTCATATCATTCGCGAGATCGCCGCGGACATGCAGACGCTGGTCCCCGGGGCAAAAAAACCAAGAAAAACGCGATCGTACGCGCGGACATCCGCCCGTGATACTGTCACGCTAATTACCTCGTCTGGTTCTTGCGACGTCCGGCCGAGATGCATCGGAAACTGGGAAAGCATGCTCCGCAGCAGTATTGAAAAGAATTCTCTCGCGACAAAAATAGCGAGTCGAGTGCTCGCCCGGACCTTCATCCATCTCGCTGGACAGTTCCGTCCGTCGTTCGAGTATTTTTCATATTGAAAAACAAGCTTTCCCATTCTTTCTTCGACCAGTTAATTGATCATTGTGGATATCTGCGGTGGTGTAAAATTTTTCAAACGCCGATGATGCAGCGCGGTTGACGGATAGACATCACCGAGTGTTAAGTTCGGATCGTGCTAGTCGTGCTATGATTAAACTCTGATGATATTCAGATATTCTGGTTTCTTGTTTAATTTCTTGTCGCGATAAATCAGCACTTTTCGATTAACGATGATGCCAAAAAGACGATTACGCTGTTCTTCTGGCAGCCATTATAATTTTTCAATTCTCGAATATTTAACACATTATGTGCACGAAAGGTATTAATACGTACTTTCGAACTCTGTTATACATATATAAGAAAGAATTCCCTGTCGATATCTCAAAAATCCTCGTTATGCAATTGTTGCAAAAATTTTATTGTTAGTTCTAAAAGTGTGAAATATTTTTAAAAAATTATGAATAGAAATTTGTTTCTTTTAAAATAGTATCAGAATAATCATAATTACAAATATAATTACAAAGATAATCTCTTGCAAAATTCCATTAATCTTTCTTGCACCATTCTTTTAATATCCCTTGTAAATTTTTTTAATCTTCCTGTTGCTTTGTCACTTACAACTACATTGTTATCGTAAAAGTGTTACCAATTTGAAACAAAACAATGAAACTGCGATGGACCAGCACAAAACTCTAATTGTCCGAATTTCGAGCGACCATTTTTTGAAGTTTCGTTCAATTACATTTCGACGTTGGTGGACGGAGTGTAGCGAATGCCATTTGCCATTTGCGCGCGCGCAACGCGTGTCTCGCCTCCCCTTCGTCCTCGACGAGCCTTTCACGCCACCGCGTCGACGAGAATAATCACTGTGCCTCGCTTCTCCGCTTACCTGCGAAGATTCTCGAGTGGTTATCACCTGGCCGGCGAGAAGACGCGGGAGAGAGAGAGAGAGAGAGAGAGAGAGGCGGCGCATGGGACATCGGGTACGAAGGATGAATCCGCGGGAATCGCGTGGACCGTTAGGCGAATACAGAAATTTGTTCGTTTCCTCCTTGGCGAGGAGAAAAATCGCGTTAACGAGGAACAATTTATTTGGAAACGTTCGCTGGTACCACTCGACAGCAGCACACCCTTTTCGCGTGGGAAAACTCTCTCTCTCGCGCGCGCTCTCTCTGGCCGAACATTATAAAGAAGCTTCCCGAGGCATGTTTTCGCGTGGAAAGACCGATGGAAGAGTCGTCAAGCAGAGTTACGCGCAGTTGATCATCTTGGATCGATGCGGATCGACGCGGATCGCGAACAACGCGCGTCCGGCCGATTAATCAAGGATAATGCGTGTTTCGGTCGTACCGTAACAAGCCGCGGCGAGAGGATCGCGTGTCGAACGGGCCGATAAATCGCCGGAACGATGATAAGCGAGCTGAAATGGTAACGCGGCAATGATCCTCGGAACCGAAGCCGATAGCGCGTATCAGATGTTCTCATGCTCTCCGCGCGAGAGGAAACGAAAAACCGGGGGATCGAAGATGAGAAACGCCGGACGCCAGGACCGAGGGAAAGCACCGTTAACCGGTCTGTACGAACACCGCCAGATATACTGCAAATTGATACTTTTTGTCTTGCGTCGCCGCGCTGGGCCCGAAAGAACAGGCCCTGCGATAACGAGGAATGATTTGTCGAGCGGCGGAAGCTGACCGCGGGCGAGCCGACTGCAGACCGCCGCGAGGGCAGCCGCTTTCCGCTTCGCGATTCTCGTCGAACTCCCGCGTGGCTGGTTTTTAAAGGAGGATCTTTAGAGGTGGGGCGGTACGACCATGGCAGCAGAGGTTGAATGGAACTGGTTGCTTTTGTATGGAAAAGCCATTAGATCGACCGAAAATTATTTAATGTGGCACGCGATCTTCCGTTCCATTCAATTAAGTTCTATGGAGGATTGATTAATTTTAACAATCGTGGTCTTTTGCGAGAAGTCGCCGAGTTTTCATGTATTATCAATATAATAATCGATATAACAAGCGAGGAAAACCCCTTTGCACCAAAAAGTTCAAGAAGATTTGAATAAAAAAATAAACTACGTCAAATATTTTAAGGTATATTGTAATCATATTCTACGGGTGGCCTGCCATCTTTTTATTTGGTTCCCTTTTTAAAAGCAAATGTAACCATTACGATCACTGTTTTCAATTTATTATTATTTTATTACTGTTATTACCGTTATTATTATTCATATTATAATTATTATGCCGAATCTTTGCAAAGCGATTAAAATGGTATCTGACCCTTTGATTCAAAATAAATAAGTAAGCAATGACAGTCATTTTATTTTTACGTATGACATCGTTGCCGTATTGAGGGGAACGAGAACAGAAATAACGATGCGCGACAACGTTACCAAGAAAAATATCATTTGATGTATACTACGTACAGTCGACGCAGCCTCGTCTTCATAAAATGTAGACTCGATCGAATAATAACAGCCGACTCGGATCTCGGAACGAAAAATGGGGTGAGCCTGTTCAAGCGGTAGTGTTGCGGAATAAAGGTGTTCATATTCACATTCAACGACTAACCAATTTCCCAAGGATTAACAACCGGAAAGAGGCTCAAATATTTACAACGTCGTAGAAAAGTCTGAGACTACGTCGGAGAAGGCAGCCCGACCCTGCCGGGTGGAACGAACCCTGAGAACGAGGAGAAAGAAAGAGAGAGAGGGAGGGAGAGAGAGAGAGAGAGAGAGAGAGAGAGAGAAACGACGAGCGCTTGCGATGATGTATCGGCCGTGGAATCGAGCTAATGGAAGGTCGCCATAGGGAGATTAGTTAACGGGCCACGGATGTGTATTCGGGATCATAATGCTTCGCTGACTTCGAACTGGTTTTCTGATACACGAGGCCGGCTGGCTCCGGGACCGCGAGAGAGGTACCACGCCGAGAGACCAGAATCCGGAGCACTCTCGGCGCGCTCCTACGAGGAATATTCATGCCGTTGAGCGGATAATTTAGACCGCGCTGTTTATTGGCCGGGGCTGAATTGAATTATGCCCGGCGACCCGGCGACGTTCCATAGAAACTGAAATATATTTGATTAGCCGGCGCGGAGCGCGGCGCAGCATTACGTATATCTCGACGCGCGCTAACGGCGCCCGGCGATTTCAATGCCGGCACGGACGAGCTCGTTCCGCCGCTCGACGTTTCATTTGCTCGCGCGAATCACGTGTTAAATTGCTCGGTGATACCCTCGGATGCGTACACCGGCAGCTGAACCGTCCTCATCGGTATGCCCGTTTGTTTCCACTTCGAACGCTCCACGAGCTTTAACCCTTTAAGTGGTTTATCTCATTTTAAGAACCCGCGCCTGTCTAATTAATTATCTTAAACCCTTTGCAGTCGAAGGTGTTTCTTAGATCGCCTATCAGCAACTCGAACAGATTCATTCGAAGCAATGTACTTTTAGAAATAATAGTTAAATAGAATTAAACGTGATATTGTATTTCTACAGATTTATAAAACAGACATTTGTAGTGCTTTTATTTTTCGATTATCTAAGTTTTGCTTTAATAGTAAGTGCAAATTCTTTTTGTTCCCAACATATACATCTAAAAGTGCTGTCTTGTTATCTTTATAAAGAAAAACATACCAGATTCAATTTTTTATGAGCTTTTCTGAACGTTTATTACTAGCATCGTATTCATTTGTAGCATTTCATATGACAATGTTTAGATTTCATATGTGAATTTCATCTGAATAGCTTGATAGACTACAAATTACATATATATATATATATAAATATTGCTCGCTGATTTCAATTTAGATTAATTACTGAACGAAGATGACCCGTTTGCATAATATCCTATAATTTGTTCAATCCGAATCGATCAATGAATAAAATTTGCTAAAAGTTAAAAACGAAATATACATTATCGTCGTGTTTCACAATCTTGTTTTCAACGATAGCCTGAATTATTAAATATGTTGTTCAAGTTTTGCTGGTTCACGATCGCATGCATTGATTCACTTGAATATTCCCGATAATTAGTCATTGAATTTCAAAGGACTATTAAGTAACAGGCAGCTAAATCACTGAATATTAATCACGCAGCTGGATCTTAATGGAAGTGTGGCAAACGCTGCGGAATAAAGTACAAGAAGATAAAGGATTAAACAAACTCGTGTTTTCGTTTAAGAACGGTTTTCTCACCCGACAATGATAAAACTTATTTGCAGACCGTGAAGACGTTCAAAGAATCTCATTCGATCGATTAAAATTCTGCTTTTTAGAATCGATCTAGAAAATTTGTATTTTGCAGAAAGATCCGCAGTCCATTAATCATTTCGAAGAATAGATAGAGCGCGGAGCCGAGCTTATTGGGATTTTATTTCGCCGCGATCCGAATGATAGGACTCGGATCGAGACTTTTAGAGATTTCCAGGCCGATTCGGTTGCCGATCGATAACCGGCGGGGGACTGCGCTTGCGCTTGCGCGGATAATGGGTCTCCCGATTACAATCTGACAATCCGAGCAAAAATGCGCGTGTTTTAGGGGCGAAACTCGGCAAGAACCTGCGCCGCGTCCGGGCATGATATATCGCGGCGTATTAACCGGCGGGGCTAATGTATGGTCGATCATAAATTGAATTGAAACGTTATCGTTTCGACGGCCGATGCTATTAATCACCATAATATAATCAGATACGCGCGACTAAGTGTACGCGGATATATTATTTTGATGGGCGAGAGCCGCGCGACGTAAATCAATAACGTCACGGCGCGGCGGCAGCGGATCTCGCGGTGGTTCAAGCTCGAAATACTTTCCCGGCCGGCGGTGCGCGATTAATATCAGAAATAAAAGCCGAGGAACAAGAGGGGCCGAAGAGTAGCCGGCGTAGAATAAAAGATCGGACCCGGTCGCCGATAATTTCCGGAATAATCGCGGCGCGGGATGGAAAAGCAGTCGACTAACGAGCGTCCGCGGACCGAGCCTCTTCCTGACCCGTTCTAATCATTTTATCAAAGTAATCGTGTCGATTAATCGACAGGCCGGTTAGTCCGCGCAATGATGCTTGAATGCGAACGATATAATCGCTCTTGTCCCGGCGAGGGGGGCCGGGGGAGTGCGAGAGATCTCCTCTATCTTGAATTTTAAGCGTTAACAGTATTCAAAATGCAAATTTCAAGGCGCAGTCGGAACCCTTAATGGCGCGTCATTAAAATCGCTTCCTATTATCATACATTAATCTTCCCGGAGTCGGTAATTATTTTACGAAAGTAATACACAGTCGCTTTTCTCTTCACGGACACCTAAATTTGCAACCGGAGCCATAGCGAACCACCGTTGTCGTCGTCGTCGTCGTTGTCGTCGTCGTCGTCGTCGAGGTGCTGAAAAACGAAGAAGAGGATGAGGAAAACGGGACGACGCGGGACGGGAGATCGAGTCGACGTTCGTGTTCGCATGTAATCGATCTGGATCATTGTCCAGTTATCTGTTTACTGCAGCCGCGAAACGATCGGTTCGCCGGAGGCGACGCAATAAAAATCTCGTAAACTTTTCGCTTTTTTTTCCACCGGGAACGTACGCGAGAAAACGACCGGCTTAGTCGCGGCGGCTGATTAATTACGGCCATGCCGCTGTGTTTTGCATAAACAGAAACAGCGGCGAGAGGTGGGAAACCGTCTCGAGCGTCGACGAATTGATCGGTGGGACCGAAGGTCAATAAGCTCGTTAACTTTTCTTCAAATCGGTAGCGAGCTGCTTATTATCATACGTACTTGACGGCGCTCGTCGAGGCGAAGTCCCAGGCACTGTAAAATGGCGGTCAAAATTTTTATCTCAAAATTTTGCAATGCTTCCTCTCGGATGAAGTTTTTTTTTTTAATTTTTTACTTCTGCGCAGTATTGCCATTTGTGACAAAAAGACCGAGAGAACACTGAGAGACTGTTAGCGCATTAGAGAATTGCAAAATATTTTTTTATTTTATAATCAATATATTAGATGCGAATGTATAAGTTGACGATAATGAACAGTATGCTTAAATACTTTTAATGTCTCTACAGTTTTCACTGCTCTGTCGCGAATACACGAAATTCGTCGTCTAATGATCAGTATGTACGTGTATAAAAATAAAATCATAATTACGTAATTCGATAATTCTATTTCGCACTGATAGAATACGCCGTATGCTATTTCATTTACTCGTCGTTATTTACACAAACTGTAAATCGAAACGTGAATATTTTAAAAAAGAATTCAAACAAACGTGCTACAGAGCACAGTCGCGGACAATATAAAAGATCGCGAAGTATCAGATAACGCGTAAAATCTAACCGATTCGCAGTTACAATGCGTATCTGCTGGAAAAAGAAATGGAGTAAGCTGTGATAATTATTAACGTTTCGCGTTTTAATCAAATCGACCAAATAACCAAAGAAATAACCGAGGATCACTATAATAACGAAGCGTAAGGGTAGTTAAAACTCGACCCGGTATCGTAAGGGAGGAAAAAGTGCCAGGTAATCCCGCGCTATTACATATTTAAAAGGCAAAAAGGTGCGCGGCGAAATTAGTCGAAACGGAAGAATTATTAGCGAGGCATTCGATTTAAAATTCCCTTTGCCGGGAATGTGTGTAATCGGGTTTCTCGGTGTCCGTATTTAGACGAGCGTCGGACGTGTCCGATTCGTCGCGTGTTCCGCGGCGCGGCGGACGCCCGAATTAATTGACGTCTCGGTTCGAAAGTGCAGATCGAAAGTACAGATTGCGTCGCTCGGTGGGGAACGGTGGCCGGGAATCGCCTGAAAAATGACAAGCCCCCGCAGCGGCCGGCACCGTTACAAACGGACGGAATTAATCGATTTGGGTCAACGGAGAAGCGAAACAAAGAGACAATGGACGAGGCGAAAGGGAGAAAGAGAGAAAGAGAGAGAGAGAGAGAGAGACAGAGACAAGGAGAGAAGCTGAGCTATGAAAAGAAAGAAACACAACTTGGAAGTAGCTTAGCGCCTCGAGAGAGAGAACGTAAAAAAAGCGTCCGAGATTCGATGGTATCGATGTAAGTGCCGATTAACCCCATCGCGCTCGGTCACGTAACTCTTGATCCGCGAGGATCTCCTCTTCCCGGACGGCTCGATAAATCCCGGTCGTTTCGGTGATTCGGTGAACGAGAGGGAACAGTTTCTACCTGGCCTATTACGTAAACGTGTAAATTGGTCAGTACTCGACGACGCCACGCTTCCAGGAGCGGGTTGAATCGGTAATACGCGGCGACGATACGTCCTGCTGTCCAGGAAGACCGGGGCCGACGATTGATCGTGTCCAACCGACCACGCTGGTAATTGCCAGACTCGCAGTGGTTGAACTTTCTACCCCGAAGGGTAACATCGGCCAGCGTTAGGTAACAGACGCGTCTTGCGCAGGGCCGCAGGTCAGCGTTCCGAGGCTCCAGGCACCTCTACGTTCAATGGAACATCCCCTAACGTTCTCATCTGTTCAGCTAAGCTCCGGATAATCGTCTATTATAATTTAGTTTCCATAAACGAAACGTTTGTCTGAAAGTTACTTCGCATTTTATATATTTAAGAGAAAACTGAATGAGTTGAATACAAAACAGTAAATGTAGGAGAAATATTCAACGGTGTTGCTAGATTATTTCATCTTATAAAAATATTGAAAATGAAAATAAATCTCTAATTAACAGAATTTTTAATTTGTATAAAGATTCGGAGTCTGATGGCGAATAATTTAGTAATTTAACTACTAAATATACTAAATATACCAGGTTTAACCCTATTTTCGGAAATTCCACCAGCGTTCGTATGGTTGTAAAATTTACTTCCGAGCTCTAAGGTTTTCCTAAGAGCGATGCTCCAAGTATATCTATGGGATAAGACGGCCCTGGCACCGTCGACTCGCTACCACCCCGCTGCCACACGCGGCCATGCATTTTTAATACCATCCGCCAGTGGATCTGGTAATCGGCGTGCCACTGCGTTCGAAATATCACGATTCATCGCGAGCCGGTTGTCATTTCGAACGCACGCAGTTAACCCTTAACCCACCGCGACTGCCAGTCGTGTCTGTTTCGAGCGAAGTTCGCGGACGGACGAAGTTAACGATGAAGTTTCATCTTTTTCAACGGCGGGGTTAAATAGACGATGATGCAGGACGATACGTGCAATTAGTGTTTAATTGAATATCCGCGGACGTGCGATCGGCTGTAGAGGTTTCATTGGCGGAGGATCGTACGGGGCACTTCAGAAGTTAGTAATCTACAGGATTAGTCGTTAGGACAACGGCATGGGTGATTTTACTTCTCTCTTCGGATAAGATTACAGGAATCCTCATTTATGGTGTATGCAAATTTCTAACACATAAAACATCGATCAAAATTAATAATATTTCGTAACCGTTTATAAAATTATTTATGTATTTTCAACGTTCCAACGGGGCGAATCCTTTGTGTTACAAAGAAAAAAATAGAGAGTAATAACTGTCGAGCAAAATCATTGCCGTTCCAATTCGATAGATGACTTTTGTGAATGAAGGGAAAAATCAAAAAGTCGCTAAAACGATTAGCCGTAAACAAATGGCTGATTGATACGATCATGGGGGAATGAAAAATGTAAATTATAGTCTAAATAAAATAGCGAGGTACTCGTAAACTTCCATGGTTCCAGTCGAATTCGCAAAGAGAACGCGAACCTGCCCGATGCAGAACGAAAATTATGAATTGCCCGAATCGGCGGAGGACTTCGTAACACCTTGCTGTCAACCATAAAATTCATTTGGCCGACACTTCGAGGCCAGACGGCCGAGGCTTGCCGCGCATCGAAGTCTCCGCTCTGGGCGGCGGCGCTCGCACACATGCAGCGAGGTTGCATCCGCGATTTTATCGGCGCGTCTGAAATTTTCTCAATGTCTATATCTCAGGCATTCGATTTAAATAATCGCCCGAGATAGCGTATCTCCGCGGACCCTAGCTCCGTCGAAGAAGTAGGACGAATTCACCAATATTAATGGCGGGTCTCGGAGTCGGGGGCACCGTAAAAAGAGAAATTAAGAACATTCCACGGTTTAACTGTCCACTCGTTTCGCTCGTAAACTCGGCGACAGCGAGAACGGGAGAAGGAGGAAACGATCGAACGAAAGCGAAAGAGAAACGGAGAGAGAGAGAGAGAGACGAAGCGGGAAAAAGTAGAAATACCAGAGATTTAGCTCGTCGTTACGGCATTGCGCGAAACGCTCGAGAGTTAGCGTTATGCCTGCTTTGATTTAAACGACGCCGGCCAAACGTGCGGCTTCCACGTTGTGCAACCGGGTTTTTCGTTGCCGGGGTCGCCATCCGTCGCGGCGCGAATGAAATCATTAAATCGGTCCGTTGCCGGCCGCGTAAAGGATAATATATTGCCCAGTAAACTTCATCGGTGCGTTAAAAGGAATAGTAATTATCCAGTTTGGCGCTTAAGTAACCGGCCGCTACTCCGCGTGTCCGCGCGACGATGCCGTCGATAATCGTAGCCGCGGTGAAAATTTGATGATTCGACGCGAGCCGGCGACAGCCTTGTTAGGCCACCACCAATTAGCGAAACTAGCTTCGCGAAAAGTGCCGCACGGTTGATTACGAAATCCCGATGCGTCGTGAATTATTTCTAGATGCGACTATCCATTGCAGAAACGTCGAATTAATCAATTTTTTAACTGTCCAGCATTGCTCGGAGTGAAAAAATCACTCGCTTTCACTGAATAGGCATAAATATCTAATTTATGTTTGTGTCGTAAGATGCGTTCACTAAGCACGTGACATTATTTTGCTGATCGTTCGGGACAAAACTTAGATAAAAATCCTGAATTTGTTCATTTAGAAAGAAAAGCAATTATGGACTTTGAATTTCCAAATATATAAGGAATTATGGAGGGTACAAAAATTCTGCACATGCTTCGTAACATGGTCATCTCTTTGAGTAAACAAACATCTACGCCAGCGGCGTTTCAAAAACCAGGTTTCCAGGTAAACTCGGATGCGGTTTCCTCCGGCACGTCATTATGTTTGAAGTGGCTCTGATCAACAAATGATAAGGTACTTATACTGCAAGCCCCGCTGGTGATCGTCGCAACGGTCGACAAAAACCGTGGAAAAATGAAAATCAGCGGATGTCGAGCAAGATTCGTCCACGTGACTGACTGACAACGCTAACCGCGAAGATCTATTAACTGGGAGCATCTCGCGAGGCTGGCGAGACTCACGAACGATAGACGGATAAACAGATCGGCGCATTGTGTACCGGGACGGTCGCGTGTCTACACGTGTCCGTGGATCCGTGTCGGTGTGTGGAACAGTGTGCGTGAACTGGTCACACACGCGAGCACCGCGTCCGAGGTTGGTACACGTACCAGCTGAGTTCCTATAATGGGTATGCAAGTGGCGAAGCAGGTTCCATTCATTCATGTTCGGTGCGCACTAGTGGCCTACCATTTACAATTTCCCATTTACCATTTACCATCCTCGTCTCGCGCGACCGCTGCTCTCTGTCCCGCCTTCTCTCTTCCTCTCTTTCGCGTTCCATGCCGGCGTCCTGCTCGCTCGCGCGATCCGCGCCCGGTTCGTGAAAGAGAGGGATCGGTAACGCGCATACACCGCGATCGACCTCTCCTGCACCTCGGAACAACCGACTCGCTTGTTACACCGGATGCAGATGGTTGCTAGTCCACGCTCCTGCAAGGATTGCATCCGTTACTTGCCGACGAGCTGTTCGCGAGACCCTCCGCCCGACGATCCGACTGGGTGTTCGAATAGTTACGGATTAGGTGCGCGGAATATCGTTTTTAACATTCATCCGGAACAGGATATTATCCGCTGTTACGACACGTTGCTCGATGCCGGTATTTCGGAGTTTAAGAATGTTTTCTATTTGAGACTTATTCCTGCCGAGTTGTACCGCTATTACTAGACTACTGATCATTATGAAAATGAAAATGTTCTAGCTTGATTTCCAGCAAACAGGAGTTAAAGAAAAATTTCTCTTCATCCTTTATACTTTCAATCGGTTGAAAACAATCGAATAATGTTGTATAGTTGATTTCAATCATGTATTTTATACAGTTTAAATTAGAGTTTGCAGTGAAACATTTTTCTTCTGAAACGACTTGCCAAGTTCTCAGCTACGCGATCAGAATTTCATGAAACCATTCGAACGAACGACGTTGAACAATAATTTATTTTTCTTCGCCAGGCTTCTGACAAAAATTGAAGGTAAACTAATTATAGTCTCGCATACATCTAGCTCTGTTCGGTACACACCACGATATCCGCAGTCCATTCATAAAACAAAATCGCGCGTGTTAGTCAGAGATGGATAATTTCCGATAAAACAGCACGTTTAATATTCAAGCAATGCAATAAACATTTCCAGAAGCAGAGACGGAATCCGTTTGAATAAAGATGCTTCTCGGAACCGATTCTCAATAAACAATCCCCGATTGCTCCGACGAATCCGCGAGTCGGATAATTGATCTAAACCGCAGACGGGCATCGAAGTCCCCGACCAGTTGCAAAACTCCCGCGAGCGCATCATTTTGGAGCCCGCGCAATAATGAAATTCTCGAGAAGTTGCTCGACGAAGATGGAGCCCCTTATTTTTTTCCCCGAGTCCGGTGCTAAATAAAAAAATTCGTTTCCCCATCTCGGTAGAATTCAGGTTCCGTCCGCGCGACACAGATCGATTCCGCGCGCGGCGCGTTTCGCAAACACCGGAGGATGTCAACAGAAGTGTTGTATATGTACCTGGAAACCTGGGTGTCCGAGATGGTATCTCGATCTCTCCTCGCGATGAAAATAAAATCCCTTAAAGATCCCGGCCGCTCGATATATCTGCGGGCCGCGGGAACGATGCAAAGATAACGCCTCGGATGACGGCGTTTAAAACGGGAATAAGGAACCAATTACTTTGTATCCGAGAACGATTTATAACGCGCTTAATCCCATATCCTGTCGTTGATACGCCGATCGATGAGACACTTCGAACGATTTATCGCCGGGATTATCACCGACCCCTCTAACACGGCCTTTTCTATTTTCGGTGTTCGTTAGCCGCGCAATTTTTATCACCGTGAAACGGGATAAAATTTCTCGATTTTTCGAGCACCGAAGTTGGCTTTATTTTCTTTAACCGAAGCCTCGGCGGTTTGAACTCGGGGCAAAAAAGGATTTATATCGGAAATAGATCAGAAATAGCGTTCCTGAAAGGTGTCCAGTTGGATTTCATTTATCACTCTGTGCTTTGCAAACGGTGTATTGTTCATTGCGTGTGCCGCGACTGTAAAGGCCGCATTTGAATGAAAATGAGAAGACTTTCACTTTATCGATCTCGGCTAAAGGAATCGCAGAGATTATCGTTTTTCTTTTTTTGAAAATTTATACCGACTGTACGGAATACGGAACAATGCGCTTTATTTCGTCTCTTGTGCGCGAGGATCAGTTACACGCAACAAGTTTCTGACGCAATTGTTCGAAGGAGATACGGCCCGCTCGGCGAAAAAGAAACGCCAGAGAATGCTAACGTACGTGAAATATGGTTCACTTTTATCTTAATGCAATTCGACTGGCACCTTTTTATCGGGCCACGTTCGTAAATTATCCAGGTTGACGATACGGCTCGACTTCCGCGAGAGATATTGACGATCCCGCAAAAACCGGCGGAGTAATTCTGAAATCAGGAGACCCCTCTGATTAACGGTGCGGCATTAACGCGCGATGACCGTGCCGAACAAAAAGATCTCGGCGACAAATGCTGAAACGAGCAGTGTCACGCATCGGATCACCCTCGGTTCGATACGTAACCGTCCTAGACTATCGTCATTTTTTATCGTTTTCCACGTACTGCCGCCTTATCCCTCGGTCTCTGCCTACACGGCAGTTCATTGAATTATTTAATACAAGAGAGGACGAAGGAGACACGCGGCTGATGGATCGCCGTCGTCGAATGTCCGATCGGGGATCGAAGCGATCGATGATGGGGCCTTGCGACACACCGTAAGATTTTCTATCGTTTCGAGAGCCTGCTGCCCGGTCTTCTATCCGGACAGCGCGATGCATAATAATTAGCTTTCTCCCGTCTGATCATCGATATCAATTATTTTTTCCCTGAAATTTCATTCATTCGTTTATTTATTTATTTACATGTACAGGTTCTAGACCCTTTAGCGTGTATACCAAAATCGCGAATAACAGTGACAGAATTTAGGAAAGCGTTAGAAATTAAATAATAGTGTGATAAATTAGACTTTTATATGAGAATATTATAATACGATTATTTCGGTTCTGCTATATAAGATTTATGGCAGCTATGCTCTGGATGGTGTGAAAAGATTTTTAACTCGCCGGCATACGGAAGGAGATAAAAACAGCGAAGAAACCTGTAAATATCGTTTATAAATGTTTGCAAATCCGATTGAAATCTTGTACGTTCTTAAGAAATAGTTGCATAAGAGACACTAGTGTACTGCTTCCTCGGACGCATTAGAATCATTCTAAAAATTCTGTTAATTCGCAAAATTCTCTTAAGTATTCCAAGACGCTCAGGCTTTAGCTAACGAAGCTCCGTTTTGTAACGATTAGAAATCTTGCAGCGTCTTTAAATATTTATCAATCCAAGCAGAGTACCGCAGGACCGTAACGCAATTAATTGCACGCATGATTTTGCATGGACTCGCCTTAATTCCACTCCCGAGTTTACCGCCCCTTACAGCTGATAACGTTTACACTTAGGATTGGCATGGTTCGTCAGGCTCTCGCGGATCCAGTTAATTAAACGTCGTTGCCGACGTTCTACGGCGGGCAGCGACTTTTTCGCAGCAGCTCCCGCGCTTATCCGAGCACTAACTTATCATCGAATAGTAGGGAGTCCTATCGAAACGTTTCCGTTCGAAGTTGAAATCCTTGTCGAGGGTATTTAGCGTTTCTCGAGTTCGGTTCGATTACCAGCGAAATCGATTAACGACGTAAACGTGCGCGAGCGCGCGCGCTCGATTTTTCAGATTCGGATTCCGGCTCGAAACGGAGGCGAGTTTACGCGCTTCCAGTAGCGGAATGCGAGGCATTAAACGTCCATGTTTGGAGGTCGGTGGCAGGCTCAGCGATCGTCGCCGGTAGCGCATCCCGGTAGCCTAATCGTCGCGGGAACCTGTTCCAGATTTCAGCTGTTACTCTTAATTAGATTCGCGTTGTGTACCGGCTTATTAATATTTTTTCGGCCGGCGCTATCTGCCGGTCGGAACGAATTAACTCTCGAACTCGGTCGCGACCAACGACCAATCGAGATAACTCCCTCGGGGCCTCGGATCCCTGCTAAGCGACCAACACGAGAAATAAGGGCGATATGCGGCGGGGGAGACAGCGACGGACGGGGACGGGACAAGCCGGAGAGAAAAAGGGGGAGAAAAAGGAGGAGGAGAGAGAGAGAGAGAGGGACACGCAAGAAAAAGAAACTTAATAATCCCGCGAGCCGAGCGGAGCGGAGATCGTTGGGATCCGCGCGCAAAAAACAGCTCCACGTGAAAGTCACCGACGAGGCCGTGCTCGCTTTCCAATCGGCCGACAACGGGCACACCCGGGCGACCGGCTCGATTTGCTAATTAGTGGCCACGTCGGGGCTAATTAATTCCGGCGAGCAGCTCGTGAGGAGACGTGAAGCGATCCCAGCGAGCGCCGGGGTGAGATGGGGTGCCGCTGCTCCACGCCGCACACTGGGGTGAAATGGTGAGGTTATGTCAAAGCCAAGGAACTTTTGATAGAAATGAGATGAAGCGATACTACTTTTTTTACATTCAAGTCGATATATTGTAGAATATGGAGAATATAAATAGAATGTAGTATTAACATCTTTCAAGTTTGCAGATTTCTTTTAAACCTGAAATATTTCATTTATCATACATTATACATAATTATTTTTTCATGTCATGCTGCATTCAAAACTGATCGTAATAATAAATATGCTGCTTCAGGATTTTGAAAAATATTAGCAGCTTACCGAATAGTTTTAACGAAACAATTACGTTATCGTTAGTTTATCCAGTTATATCCATTTTTCGCAAAATCTGAGATTAGTAAACAAATATTGGGCTGTGATTTAAAATCCACGGGAAATGCGATGAAAAGATGCAAATGTACACGGTATCGGATAAATCACAATTTTCTTGTGACACTTCAAGTTAATGTAAACAAAATAGCATCGCTGAATCTCATTTCTACCGATAGTTCTTTGACTTTGACACAAACATTGGCATTTCACCCCACTGTGCGCCGCGCCAAGCCGAGCGGTGTCGAGCCGAGCCTAGCGGAGCACGCACGAGGCGCACGACAATGAGAGACAATAGGGGCCACTCGCTGATTGTGATCCGAGGCTTTTCTCGCGCATAGAGGTGCAGGGAGGTGTGAAACAGGATAATAATATAGAGTTACTCTCCCGGCGAATATTTCATATCGGCGCATCCCCGCCCTCTTTTGCACCTTCTCTCGCGCCCATTCTGCGGCAGCTTCCGCTTCTCTTTCTACGGCGTCGAGAGCAACCCTCTTCAACCCTTTCGAGCCGGGTCGAGTATGGTCCAGCGCCTCTATTTCACCGAGAACCACAAACGAGCTGCGCCGCAGCCTTCGCCACGGGACGTCCCATGGATTCGACGAGCTTTTATGCCGAGGCGCTTCCGTGCACGCGCGGAAAGTCACCGGAGGGGTTCACGGAGGACAAGCGCGTCTTCCTGTTCTCTTTTCAACGGAGCCGGGGACCGGGAAACGGGAGACGCGACCTGCGAGACGCGACACCGTGACGAGGAGAGAACACCTTTGCGCGTGCACGCGAGAACACCTTTTGTGGAAACGTGCGCTAAGTAACCGAATCTGGGTGTCTCGTCGGGCCTTTGGCCCCGGACGAACACCCTGTGCCATTCGCCCTTCTTCTATCTCCAAGGTGTTGATACTTCTCTTCTATCTGGGTCTGTTTCCTTCCTGGCTCGTTGCAATCTTTCTATTCCACTTTTAATTTCTAGATCATCGAGAAACCAAGCCACTGCGCATTACTTAATCCCAGTTATAATGGAACTGCTTAGGAAATTTTAGTCTGCATAAGCACCTGCTGTGTAGTCATTGTCATATCATGATCAGACTTTAGATTTTATGAATTTATGATAGCATTTAATAGGTAACATTTAATGTAATAAAAGGGCTAAAAGATTGGAACCGTTTGCACTGAAAGCCACTTTAGAACTAAGTTAAAACAACGTACAGATTATATTCGAAAGTGATATAACAACGTTTAGCGGTGTCTCTGAGTTACCACTGGAGTACAAATGGTGAATTTATTCATATTTTGTAAAAATATCCACGGCCTAACAATGTCGGCAAACGCGAATTGATAATGTATGAAGATGTCAGAAAGGATTTGATGTCCTCGTGGCGCAGTATAAACTGAAGAATTATCAACTTTGCACGAAAACCGCTTTGTGAAGAAGTAGTGGTGGCTGTACGAAAAGGAGCAGGTATCTGCAAATTAAAAGCGCAAAAAGACGATATAACAAGCCGCCTGCCATCAAGAAGAAATTGCAGAGGGCCAGGGAAGGTACGAGGGTAATCAAAAGAAAAAGTTGGAAGACCGTGACAAAGAAGCACGCATGCTCGCGATGGTTGTTTCTTCCGGCCGATGAAAACATCATCCGCGTCAGGCCGCGTCGGGATATGAAAATTTCGCGTGACTGATTTGCATAACGCTCGGCCGACGCTCACGGAGAAGAAGACACAGGGAAAAGGAACCCGTTCCCCCCCGTCTTGGAGAGATACAGTCGATTTTTACGGGACAGGCGTGTGTTTGTTTTCCCTGTTGCCTCGCGCACCTCTGACGGAATATTAACTTTATGATCGAACTTGAACTCCCGGGCTATTCTATCCGGCTAGACGCGGCCCAAAGAGAGATATCGAAGTAATCGAAGCGGCTATTCGAGGGGATCGGACGTGTCCATATTAACAGCGAATTGACTTAAGTGCGGATTCTTGTTTCGCGATGATAGCTCTATCGAGACGGTCGCTAACAAGCTGCTCCACTATTAATACCCTTTCGCTCGGCTTTATCGTGGCCGATGTTACCTTCGGGACATTGAGGTCCTTGTGCGCGGAAATTCATCTTTCGATGGTACGCTATCCTTTTTAATGTTGCTGCGAGTCAAGTGCTTGGATATTTTCGATATTCGATCTATACGGTGCACTATATTAAATGAAGATGTACGAGGTACAGAAACGAGATTATTGGTTATATTTTCGATAACTAATACAATATTTTGCTACTACTTTTGCAATATTAATCGTGGGAAGATTTTTCAGGTATATCGAGTAGATTATAAGCAATATGGTGAAGAATTTGCAAGTCCGGATATTTTATAGTTGAACAACTAAAATTGTTGACCGTGATAATAAGATAAATAAAACTGTTATATAAAAACTCTAATATAATAAGATAAGATAAAACTGTGATAAAACAATTTCAAGTGCAAAGAGTTAAAGAGATTGAATCCTTCTAAACTAATACATATTTGTATATTACATATGCCACAATTACATGACATTCTGTCAAGGAGCTAGGGATAAAGGGTATAACCTACCGAAACTTCTACTGATAAATAAAAAGACCAATAAACTAGTCGACGCATGGAGCCAAGAGGATCGGTCGACTGATCTACCTAATTACAATTCTCGTTCAGCGCGTAACTGAGCTAATAATAATCGAAAGTCTGGAATAAAAACACTAGGAGACCACGAAATTGCGTCTACCAGGAAGTGATCATTTCTGTCAATAAGGGACACGCGACTACCCTACTTCTGCGAGGACGTTAATACGAGTCGATTGGAGTCAGCCCTATATATTTCTGTGCCATTTCTCCAGCAAGAGACAGTAAGTAGCTTCTCAACTGGCTCAAATATGTTGTCAAGTCACACAACACTGAACCGTACAATCTTATAGCAAATTTCCCAATAAAAAGGAGAAAAGACTTGAAAGAAACAGTTTGGAAATTCCGCGGATCTGAAGAACCTAAAAGATCGTCCGAAGAATCCCACACGCGAGCGAACCAGATTAATGGCGACATATCCGTCAGCTAATGTGGCGCCATTAGCTGTGCATCTTCCCATGATCGCCTCGATTCATGAGGCGCGTCCACCGAACAGCCAAGCGTCGAACAAATTACGGAATCGTAATTAAACGAATCTGTAAGTATACAGAACGAATTCTTTCGTTGGCCGGTTCTTCCTCGCGAAGAGATTACGCTTGCGCCGCGAACCTGTTGTTCCGTTAGACGACGCGCACCGCGGACAGCCTGTTATCGCGGCTCCCTGTCCTCCGCGAGCGGCGCGCGATTACGCCGGCCGATGCTAATTGTTCTCATCCTGTCCGGTTAATTCTCAAGCGGCGTAGGAAGTGCAGGGTGACGCTTATCCTATCGGCCGGTCACGCTGAGTAGCCACGTCCCGTAGTACCGTTTTTTTTTCTTTCTTTACGATATACGCGAACACGGGGAACCATGACAGATACCCGGCGCGGTGAAAGACGGAGACAGAGGGGGAAGAGAATGAGCGCGACCAGATACCCGGTACATTGTAAGGACAGATAACGACCTGCATTATGCGCCTCCGCGCATTACCTAATCCGATATCCGGGGAATGAGGAAAACGTCCACGCGGAACCCCGTAATGGGAACTGCCTTCCCAGTGAGATCCGTGCCCCCGCGATCTTAACCTTAGGCCTGGCAAGGCAGGGTAGCTATGTGCCTGGTCAGATCCCAGCGCTCGGGGTTTGCATACTGCTGGGTCTGGGCGAGGTAACGTGTAGGATCTGGCGAGTTAACAGTATCGCACTGAATGCGCTTAAACGCTGATATAACTGTATTACAATGGGCGAGAGAAACGCGGGAAACTCTCGCATAGCTACCGGGCGCCATGTTGGGACTAGATCATTCCAGCATTGTAGACAAAAATTGGAGAACATTTCTAAGGGTGCAGAACAGTTAAACGAATCTAAACATTACTAATGCTCTGGAGGAAGAAATGAAGAAAAGAAATGCGCGTATTTAATCGACATAGGTTTTTGAGATTCATGGTAGCGTTAATAAGAAACTCTTGTTTAATATTCTCGTGGCATCATTATACATAAAATTTCAAACTGTTCTGCTCCCATGAAGTGGAAATTGAAGCTGGAGAATATACCCTAAAGATGCGCAAATCTGTGCTGATATTATTAGTGGAATCCGTTTTTATACTTTCCCTGTCAGCGAACGCGTGATACTTGCAGGGATTGAATGGATATATTTAGTCTCACTTCTTCGCTCGAGCATGAGTTCCAGCAGGCGTTTCAAACTGACCCTGCATTCACTGAATGATTGTTAATGCGTAAGGCCTTTTCTATTGGGGTCTTTGATAGGGGTAGAGGGTAGCAGAAGAAGCGGAGGGTTTCCGAGGGTTACAGAGTATAATGAGACCGGGCTGATTGGTGGACACGTTTGTGAGATTTCGATGCTTGATGAGTAGACTATGAATTTAATCAATATCTGTTCCATGATTTTCTACAAGGATGTGTCTTCTCGAAAAGTGTGCAATTATCGTTCTTACAATTTTCTATGTTAACGATTGCGTCGAGAAGAGGTCGTAACTCGGTGAAGAAATTGAGAAATAAAGAGTGACGAAATATTCAAATTTCATTCGGAATATTATTAAGAGAACGCTCCGCTGAAATAGAACGATGAGTTGCACACCCTCCCGCAGATATGCATCGGGGAATTCCCGATCCACCGAGTAAAAGTCACGTTCCTCAGAGTCAATAGATACGAACTACTGACTGTTCCGTCTGACAATGAGCTGCGTAACCTCTGTCTCCGTTCCGATGAGCAATTGTTTCAGGATAGCGACTGCTAACGTAGGCAGCGGACTTACAACCGAAGGGCGGTCCCGGTCTTTCAGTGAGCGTTGTTGCGATTGCATCTTTGTTATATACATGTTGCATTCATTCGACCGCGAGTTGCTGTATGAAAATCCTGAAACTTTCTCTTCGTGCGCGCACGTCATCGAAAGATTCTGTCTGGTAAAAAAATACCTGCTGTTAATTCTTCAAAGATGAAGGAGACTAATTATAGGGACCGGAGAGTCTATTGAAAACTCTGCTGGAAACTTCAGTATTTTAATTGAGTAACTCTTTCATTATCCGAACATCCGAGTCATGCTATTCAGTTCGAACAGACCGAGGTGTGATCATAATTAAGCGGGTTAGGGGAATTTTTTAATTAGGTCTTAAAATATAATCTACTAAGGCGAAATGTTAAAAAATAAGTGAAGTGAATTATAAAATGGCTATAAATTAACTTAGGTCTAAATTATCTTAACAATCAATTGTATTATTTAAATTATTGTCTCAACCTAATGATGGTTGACGAAATTCAAACAACAGACAGAACTTTCAGCTAAATCTTTGGTATACAGAACAAGGTAGACATTCGTTGCACCGAAACAATTTGTCTAAACGTTCTCGCATCAATTTCGCCGCGACCGTTATGGTACTCCGTCCTTGTCAGAAATCGGCGTTGCCTTTTATCATCGATCTTCGCTAAGTGCAGTGCTCCAGCGATCGAAACGAGAGCCAGATAGGGCCCGGCAGCCCCGGATATCCTGCATTACGCGCCTCCGCTGGTTGCCTAATCCGATATCTCAGCTGCCAGCCATATTTGTAGCGCGCACGGGCTCCGAAAAAATTCCGCGGGCTTCTAGCGCTCCTGACACAGCGCTACTACTACCGATATAGTTTACATAATTGACCATGCCCGAGTCGGATCAAGGTGAGTCATGCCCGAGGATCGATAATAAAACAGCGAATAGCGAAACACGGCCATTTTCATCATGGAAATGAAAATTGCGGGTAACAACACCCGTCACGATTGTCGTCGTCGTCGTCGTCGTCGTCGTCGGTATCGTCATCGTCGCCGTCGTCGTCATAGTCGTCGTCTTGCGCCGATATTCGCGTTACACGCTCGGTATTATCTTTCGCGTTATTGATATTTCGTTACCCGGGATATCGTGTTACAAATTCGTTGCGCGCTCGCGTATCTTGGCTTGTATCAGCGTCCTGTAATTTCGTCCCGCGCCGAGCGTGTGCCCGCATTTTGTTCGACGCGTTTTTCGCGCGGCGGTCGACCGAACTCGCGAGATCTCCCCCTCGGTTTCTCCGGTTTGCGTAACCACGGATTAAGACCGACGCCGCGCCGCGACGCTGTTTTGTCAGTTCGCGCGAACTCGCCGACAGGCTCTCCTTCTACGGCGACCGTTTTACATTCGACTCGAATCGCGCTCGAACGCCAGACATTTTAACATTCCCGCCGCTTTTTCTGCTGCTTTATCCTTTCTGCCGTTTTCTGTTCTCCTTATGTCGCTGCTTTAACACCCCGCGCGCATATGTGATTTTCGTCCATTAGTCGAGACACTTTCAAACAGAATTTAACTCCTTAAGTGATTCGCGAATTTCAAGATTAAGAATTGCTTACTAATTTTTATTATTAAATGGTTTATTAAATAACATAGTCCTTTTTAACGGAAAAGTAAGTGAAATGAAATAACGTATAAAACGTTTTATTTTATAGTCAATTAACCAGTTAGCTGTAGCAATGTCTTCGAAAAGTATGCTAGCTGCTGTTTCATTTCCTTCATGATTAGGTAAAATAATTTAATAATTTAACAATTCGTGATAACACGAAATGTTGCATTTCTTCATAACTAGTATACTTTTTCGTCTGAAGTTATTCTTTTGCGTCAGAAACAACTAACTGGTTAAGGGTTCGAACATGCCAGACCAATACTTTGTTAACTCTTACTTTACATTCCAAATCTACATTTCATTCATAATTTCGCAGTATAAAAAAACGCAGTTTACAGAAACAGTTTAACATCTTTAGTATACTAATAATTTTATAACCCGATGGAAAGACTCGATCACCTATGGTTTCCTATACAGTGGTACGCATAAATATATATTTGAAGTAACTGTTAAATTGTTACGGATACTTAAACAAAACCTAAAGAATGAACTCTATTTCAACATTTTTCATTTCTATTACTCCTAATATAAAAATATAAAAGTACGAAGTTTTATTAAGCAATCGTTTAAGTGCCATTAAAAATGTTATTCCGAGTCTATAATTATTCACACTATGCACAATCGGTACGCCTAGAGACACAGTAGCCTACCGACGACAATTGGCCCAAAGATCATAGGTCGAGGCCCCGACCTTCCCGCCCACCGTAGCGATTCCTCGATCGGCGCTCGAGGAAAGTGAAGTTTCAGCATCGATTCACCTCGGGATCCGATTTCTCGCGGAGCTGCAGCTGCATAGTTGCCGCTCGATCTCGCGCGAGGCTCGCATCTGCACGCATATCGAGTGCACGCGCGGCAAAGGAACGTTAACATACACCGTGAGAGAGTAACCTGTCGGATACGCCGTTTTATCCGTGGAGAAAGAAAAAACAAATAGCGACGCGGTGGTCCGCGGCGAACAAAAACCGAACGGCAGAGGGGGAAGGTGGGGTAGGCGAGGCCTCGGGGATCTTCGATCCATCAAAGTCAACGCTTGACACCTTTCTACCCCCTTTGGTGCCTGTCCTTCTTCTCCTACGGAGCCTCCTTGTGCTCGTCACTTCGCCTGCAGCCACTACGAGATTTTTATTGCGACGCTCCGGGCACCGGGGCAAGTTTTACGAGCATGTCGAACGCGCTTGACGAACTTATTACTGACACGGGGTTACCAGAGATCTTTGGGGAGATCGAGAGCACAAAGGACATTAGCTGCGAGGTAGCTCGCTGTTGAAACGATTTTGAATACCTACACTTCTGGCTTCTGAGAGCGATTATCGAAGGTGCTCCTGCGTTGTGACGATACCGCTTGATTTAACGACGAACTTATATTTCATTCTCCTGGATTAAAAAATGTTATACTTTTGCTTTCTATTTTTTCACGTAGAATCTCTCTCCCTCTCTCTGCTTGATTATACTATACTATACCCACTGCTTGAACGTGTACACCGAATTGCTGGTCTTAACCAGTTGGTTGTTACAATCTCTTGGAAAATTGTCCAAGTTGCTGAAATTATACTATCTATGTTTGATTTCCTTCATATTTTATTGAAACACGACACTTTTGTTGAATATATAATTGAGTAAAAAATATCAAAGTATCATACGCTTCATGTAAAATTGGTCAAATTTACTGTTACGACGAGTATGTTAGTTGAGACGTGAAATTGCAAGAGTTATGAACACTCGATCATAATTGCAGTACGAGGATATATAATATAAAAACTTGAAACAAGTTCAAGATTGATTTCACCCGACTTAACGATATAAAAATAAAAGATCTCGGAACAATGATATTTTCGAAGACCTCCCGCAACACTTTCAGCAAATTCCGTGACCGCAGCGCAGGAAGCAGCAGCGTCCACTCTGGAGCAAGACTCGCGTGTCTTGCGCGCATAACCGAGCCCACGTATTAAGGCCCGCCGAGAAACACTTTCCTTTTTCTGTTTTGGCGGCCTGGTTGGTGCCTCGGCGACCGGAAGTGGACGGTTACCGGGCGCAGACGCACGAGAGCAAGGGGGATACTGATTACAGGAGGAAGGTTGTCTCGGTCGCGACGGGAAGACGAGCAATCTCAGGCTCCGCGACAGGGCGCACTTTCGATCGACGTCTTATTCGGTCTCGTTAATCCAACGTTATAACTGGTGGATCGCAATAAGAACTATCCGGATCGGTGAGCAGTCGTGGTAACGCAGAAATTGAACGGTTGCTACAGAGCAGATGAGGGACGGGATATAGATTCGTTGGTAGTCGATGAAAAACCAGCGAATCGGCGAGCCCTGAAAAACAGTAGCGACCGCGAGCTAACCGTGGAAAAGTAATAACAGTAGACCGGGGATCGCTGGTACCGCATAATGGTGGCAAATGAACGACTGCTTTGGCGAAGGGGCGGTTCGGGCATTGACAACCGCGGCTAGGAGATAATGCTAGTAATGAATTGACGGCGGAACCGCGTCTAATATTCGGAGCGCGGCAACCGGCGCGGCTAGTCTTTCGTTTTCTGCGTGGCGGATCGATCGAGCGAGATCCTACGCGCAACCCGGACGACGGTAATACCAGTAGGAGTGTTATTAGAGGCTGCCGAGCCGAGGAATGTCGATCAACCTTCGTCTTATCAGGGGAATATCTTCCGGCCGACGGAGATTGCCGAAAACCCTGTGCGCCCCGGCCGATGATCGTTAACCAGTTTTAATCGCCGATAAGGCGATAAGGCTGCTGTATCGACTGGCAAGATTAATTGCCGGCCGGTTATGCGAAACAAAGACACATAGACGCGCGACAGCTATGCGAGGCACGCTGTCGCGAGCGTTGTTCTCGTTTTCGTCCCGTTGATTTTTACGTAGGCAGACACTCGCCGACGGTGATTTACGAGGCCATTGTTCGGTCGTTAGACAGAAGAGGAAACGAGAAACGCCGCGATATACCAACGGAAGATTTAATTGCACGATTAATTGCACGCGCGCGCGCGCGCACACGCTCGCGCGTTCACGTTCCCTCGCGGAACTTTTAATCAGCTGGCCGATTGTGGGAAGCGGGATCGTGCGGATATCTCGGGGGGGATGGTATGCGACTATGAATGGAACGGCAGTTCTTAAATGTTATAACTCTTGGAAATCCGAACAATGAATCGTTAAGCGAAAAGTGGAGAGGTTTTCCAACATCTTCTGTCCAGACAATGTGGGAGGCAGGCGAGATGATTGTGGAAGACAGTTCGGTGACTTTGACGCGCGGTTGGAAACATCGATGCGTGGCACTACGACAGACATCTTAACCAGTCGGTATAACGAATGTTCTTGTCAGAAATAGCGAACTAGTTGAGGAAGATATACATTGAAACGTATGTTTTATGTTGCACTTAAACGAGATATGAAGAAAATCAATGTACAGTAACTTACACACTTTTCAAAGAGACTGCATCAGCTAACTGGTTAATGGAAAGTATATTACAATGAAGATATCAAACTGCGGTTGCTGTTGCAGAAACTTCGACGCGTGGAATAATACCACGTTGATTTGAATGCGTCGAATAGCATTATCGCAGGAACTTTAATGCATGGAATGGTACTGGAATAGTATTACGAGCAGAGATTTTCATACATAGGATAATAGTACTAACTCAGAGACGCGAATGAAAATTCTGTTACCTCGATTATCAGAACACGTGGAAATTCTGCTAAGTAAGAGCTTGGATCGTATAGTAGGCAATCATTGAGATTTCAACGCTTGGAAGTAAACTGTCGCAGAGATTTCGACGCTCGAGATGGTACTATAGATGGTGATTTCAATGCAACGAATAGCAGTATTTCAAAAACGTAAGTGCGTGGAAATTCCGCTATCTCGAAGTTTTGAACTTGAAATTCTGCTATCTGTAGTACTTTAACGCATGGCAATTCTGCTATCGTAAAGGTTTGAACGCGTATTAATAGCGCTATCGCAGAGATTTCACCACGCATTAATGAATGCTGCGCGCCGGCTCGGATATAGGGCGCTTTGGCGCATACGGTAATGCTATCGCGAATACTTCATCACAGAGTAGTGCTACTATCGCGTAGATCTCGAGGCGTGATAGCGGAATTATCAGAGAGATCCTGGTACGTAGCAAAAGCGCTATCGCGAATATGTTAGAGCCTCCTAAAAACATTACATTGTAGATTTCAGCGGGCGATACAGTTACTATAGCAGGAATCTAATCACTTGATAGAAACACTATCGCGCAGTTTCTACCACGTAGTACACGGGAATACGTATAATTATAACGGAGATCTCGGACGCGCGGCAATAATTCTACCTGGAAGATTTGAGCGCGCCGGTAATAGCGTCACGGAGATTTCGACGCCGGCAACGGTATGCCAGCCTACCACCGCCATCAAAGTGTTAAAGCATGCAACACTTTCCTCGGACGATGTTCTGCGCCCTGTCTCGTGAAAGTGGCATAGAACGTCCCAGTTTCGACGACGATCGCCTGTTACGGTCTACGATGAACGATGAACGATAAGCGAGCGCGTACCCCGTTGGCGAAAAGCCGACGGAGCTTTCGTGGAAAATAACCTCGGAAATTTATTCACCCTTCGGCCGCGCGCCGGTGTAAGCGACCTCGAGGCACGGAGAAATAGATTTATTTGTGGAATTAGTATGCATACCGCACGGCAACCGGCCGAGCAAACGACGACGGGGGACGTGTGAGCGAGCAAAGGTGACATTAGATCGAGATACCGATCGTTAAAAAAAGGATCGCGGCATTCTTTTCCCCGCTTCTCCTGTATAAATCTTATTAACACCGTCGATCGGGACCGATGGATTATGCATCGAGGTTACAAGACAATCGAGGAAGCATTCGACGGAGAGAAAACGGCCGTTCCTTTCGGCGCCGATACGCTTTTACAGACGGCGCGCTCGCGCCATTGTGCCGATCGCGATCGAACGCGGGAACGGCGACGATAATAATGTACACCTAAAATTGCTATCGCGGATATAATAACCGCCGGCTATTATGTATATAGAGATTTTTTCTTAAAGAGCTATTCACCAGGTTCGTAAACAGATTAAGATCAACGTTAACCCTGGATGAGATACCGGTAGACAATAAAAATAATTAGGTGCGAATATACGCCGACCGGCGATCAGGCAAGCTCTGCGATTACGAGCCGTGAAAAAAACAACATTCCTGCGCGTTAGAGAACCACACCGACGCAAACCGATAATCGTATTCAATTACGTTAAACGCCGATAATGAGTTAATAACGCGCACGGTTTCCTTTCTCGCCGGCGATTGGTCGGCGTTCGTGGAATCGATCCGAATAGATAATTAATGATCCTTAGACGATTATTATTCAAACGATAGTGTACACAAACAAAGTTCTCTGCAAATCATATCTTTATCTTTGATAATATTGCATCTTTCGCAGCAATAACCGCTATAACGTTTCTGCCCCTATAGAAAAAGGAAAAATTGTAGATCTGCATCTGCGCAGATAATCCATCACGATATCGATTAATTTAATTCGTTATTTATGTATGCGGGTGAGCAACCATTCTCACACAACGAAACAAAAGCATAATTTACGGTGAATGACAGAGAATCGGTGAATCTAGTAAACGAGAAATAAAGTATTGCTTTAACACTAAATCTTCCACGGTCAAAATGACCGATTTCTAGTTTTACAATATTACATAAGCTTTCAAAGATCTCTTTTTTTTAATAAATTACATTATTGTAGCAAGCTTTACAATTAAAGCTTGACAGAGTCTAAACGAATTCTATCTTCTCACTCTTACGAGTCAATGCACATCAATGTATACAATATCACTGCTCGGTAGGTTTAGTGTTAAACGTAGTAATACCGAATGCGAATATGTCAATCTTATCACTATTATTATTATTATTATTAATTATTATTACTAATGTTTATGCACCGCAAAACGGAGAATGCAAATTGCATCTGAATATCGTAGAAGTTGTTAAAAAATCTGCATTTAAGCCGCTGCCTTAGAGAACGCGCTGAAACCTCTTCAGAATCGACAGTTAGGGGGACGAGCTCTCCCATGGAGGCGGGTTTATTGAAATGCAAGCAAGGAGCGAAGGGGGTGGGTTCTCGGGTCGCGTGGACAACACTCCCACGGAATATTAAACGCGTTTCCCTCTCCCCGTGTGCATCCCGTCCGCGTGTCCCACCTACCTCCAACATTTGCGCGTTGAGGTAGGTGCACGCGACGCTGGGCGACACGATAATGCATTCTGACGATCGCCGAGCCAGGTCTAACTGATGATGCCTTCAGCCTCGTTTCCATTGAACGTTTCCCGGCGAACCGCCGGCCAGCAAAAGACGAATGGACGATCGAACGGATCTCCGCTCTCCGCGAACGGAGCCAGCCACGCTCGCTGATAAACGACGGATTAGCCCCGTTTTGCGGGCATCGTTATGTTACGATTTGTCTTCGGTGACACGGCGCCGCCACCGTTTTCCATTCCCCGTTCCTGCGCAATCTGCCTCAAAACACACGTCGACGACCGCTTTTCTTGATAGTCGATCGACAAGTTACGATCGACGCGATCTTCGGGGGGATCGTGCCTTTCGAAAGTACGAAAGCCGATGTCGAAAGAGGATTCTGAAGGAATGTTTGGTCTAGACCCGTGCCTCGCGATGCCTGGAACAACACGGCGCTGCCTGAACATCGAGAATATTTCACGTTCCTAGCCGCCGTTGGTTTCTGGGCGTAGAGATCGCTGGTTGCGGCAGACCTTCTATTTCATCGGCCTATCGGGTATCGCGCCGACTCGGCAGACAGACGTCTGGTTAGTATGTCTGATCAATCGGGAAATGCAAAGAGAGTCTTAAAAAAATTTAGCTACTTATCCTAATTTGTTTGTCGATGGAAAATGGAGATATTCGAAATGTTCGAATAACAAGGTGTTGCAACGAAGAAAAAGATAACAAGTACAAGGAACGAACGAAAATAAAAGTGAATAATAAAAATCGTAAAATCAAAGAGCTATTCTTCATCGGCAATCTTAGAAACGGGCAGGTGAGAAATGCGCCTAAGATAAAATGATTTAAGAACTGCAGTTTCCGTGCACCCTGCAGGAAAGTAACTTGCACGATTGTAGAACCCCTCGCGCAGCAGTCATTGCATGATTAATGCGAGAAACCATCGAACCGTCGACGAGCCAGCCCTCGCCGAAGAATACACGAATCCTCTTCTGGAGCGGCGCGGCGGTCTATTTGCCCATCCCCGGCGCGTTCTCCAGCTAGATGATCACGAATGAACTCATTATATCGTTCTTTGCCGATCTCTCGCGCATCCGCGTGCTGGATTTGATCAGCGGCATTCGCTCCCGTTCCCGGGCGCCGTGGCTGTGCAAACACCGGTCGAGGAAAATATTTGCACAGGATAACGCGGCCCCTCATTATCGGGGTAGCTGCTCGCTGAAGGGGCGACGCGAGTTGCCCAGGTGCAGTACGAACAGGAGCAACAAGAGGACTCTCCGTCGAACCAGCGAGGACGAAGAAGGGGGGGGGGGGGGGACGTCGGCGAAGGAAGCCGACCGAACAAGACGGAAAGAGAAGAAGAGAGAGAGAGAGAGAGGAATCTCCTGGAACGGGAGAAACGGAGTCGAAGAAAAAGTGGGAAAGGAGGGGGTTGGGGGGGGGGGGGAGGGGGGGGGGGGGGAGGGGGGGGAGTGATTCGAGGGGCGGAGGAGAGAGGGGGGGGGGGGGGGGGGGGGGGGGGGGGGCAGAGGGTGCGAAAGGGGAAGAAGGAGATTGATTCGACATGCATAAATTAGAGAGGATGAGCCTTTATTCGGTGCGCGACTCACGGGATTGGGATTGGAATTGGGATGCGCGCCGGCGAGGAGTATAAATTGATGACTGTAGGCAAAAGGCAGGGGTTTATAATAATTAATCTTCGTGCGTGTATATATGTATGCGTAGACACCCTATCTCCCTCAACCCTTCCGCGCGTCTTCGATCCTTCTTCCCGCGTTGAAGGCATCTGCCTGCCGTCCACCATATTTCCTCGCATCTATCGCCTCTCTTCTTTTCTTTTTTTTCTTTTTTTGGCGAGCATCCTACAGTCGGCAGAATGTCCCGTGTCACTCGATTTTTCGTTCGGCCACGGCGGCGATAGAAGCGGGAAGCGGCGCAGCCGGAAGACGGGGCCGCGTCTTCGCCGGAAACTAACGACCGGTGACAAATATCCAGGTGGCTCGGCCGACCATGCGAGCCCGGAAAGGCGGCCCGCAGAGGCGATTAGGTATCGCGACGCGGCGCACAATAAATTATCGACGGCGGCGAGCGTGTGTGGCGCGAAGGGGGACACTCCGTCACGCCGGCCGTTGCTAAATTGAGGAATCATTGGCGGGAGTGCTTGCGCGCCGGCGATTATCGTTAATTGATAAATTCGATGGGCCCGCGGTAATTTATCGCGGGACGCCCGGCCATTTCTAACAGTTACTCGGACCCGTGCAGATTCATTATGCAGCCGGCCTAACAGCGCACGTAGTACACCAGGGGACTTCTGGGAAATCGATGGCGGATCGCGCGGACATCGCCGGTCGGACGAGGCTCGCGTGGATCCGCTGCATTTGTTAGCTACTGTCCACTCTGTCACCGGGCAATGTCCGGTTTATAGGTTTTTCAATGTACCTCGGGGCTCAAACATATGCCCCGGAGCAAATGGAAGATGGAGTTCTTTAATAATCGTCTTGTAACCGTCTTCATCCGACTGCCCCTAGGTGGTGGTTTCAGATGTAATGAGTAGACTGGGTAGTCTCTTCGAACAATCGTTGAACTAATGTGGCTCCTAGAACCTTCGCGAAGAGTTTCAATCCGCGAGGCCCGCTGCACACAAGAGGCGTAACATATTTCAATCCACGAACTTCTGTGAAATTCATCGATTATCATACTCTACATTCTTGGAAATTAATTCATAAGGATAATCAAAGCTATATTTTCGACGCATTAATATTTCAATCAATCATTTTGCGTTGAAATTTTGTTCGTCAAAATTGACGTAATACGATGTCAGATCGCCTAAGAGAAGCGGTAAAGCTTTGCTCATTACATAAACATGATTGCTTTTTCATAAATCATCTAATTTAAGCTAGATTACATCAGACTCTAATTGCGACGAAGGAGCGTAATCTAAAAAACTGTGGCAAAATTGCCCAGAAAATGAATGAGCGCGGCATCGACGCAGCTTGTAAAACACATGTTTACACCGAACCTGACTCTGGATTATATCCTGAATTAAAATAGCATTCAAGCTCTACTCGCTTTGATCAATAGTTTAAGTAATCATCTTTTTCAGCACTAGAGCGTTCCGCTGAGCTAGCGAGCAATAATCTACTTCTTTTTACCCATCTCATCGATCACATCTATCATGAATATTCACGGTAGATCGTTGACGTGTTGCGATCTTCTATCCCCAACACCAGGGAACGTTAAATAAACGATTATTAAGCGATCTTGGCCTTTGTGTTAGACTTCTGATAGAACACGAAATATGACAAAAGAAAACCTCCACAGCAGATACGTAGTTCACAAGCAGATTGAAACGATTTAGAGTCACCGATGTTTTTGGGACATTGTACATTTATGAATGTCGTTCTCCCTTTTACGAATATATACCATTATAGAGGCAAATCATTACGAGCTTTTTAAGTATTCACGATTAAAATTTCACTATTGCAATGAGATTATGATAATGCGTAAGAGAGTGAGAATGTATGACAAAATTTCAGCCGAAATGACGGCATGAAACTGTGGTGCGCGATCGAGTCGTAGAATTCTCGCGGCCGAACAAAGGTTTGTGTGCGTTAACAAAGAACTTGGTTTGTCATTTCAGACGACGAAGCCGGGGCGAGGAGGACACGAACAACGGCGTGGTCAGCGACGACACCTCGCAGCAACAGCAACAGCAGCCGAGCTACGTGTCCGGGCAGCGTGAACCAGAGGAAGAGGAAGAACTTGGAGCGGAAGAGGCTGCGGCGCAAGCGGCCCAATCGTTGCAGAGCGGTGCCGAGGGCGCCGACCCTGAAGTACACAAGAGGGTTGCTGCCGTGCAGGTGCAGGTGCAGAGTATGGAGGGCGACTGGCGGACCTACTGCGAGCACCCGCTCTCCGTGGCGACCGCCGCGATGCTCAATTTGCAACAGCAGCACCAGGTCTCGGCTGTCACCAGCCACGGCGACGATCCGGCCGCGTCCTACGTCTACGAGTACTATAAACTGCCGGAGAAGACCGCGGCCGACGTCAAACTGCCGCCCACTCACGAACTATGGTCCACGTGAGTCTCTGAATAATCTTGCATTCCCCGTATCTTAACGAACTTGGTCACTTGCCAACACAAACCTGTTAGCTACTCAACAGGCTTCTGGAACCCAATAGTACCGATACATTAACTGCCGGAAGTTTTCTAATAGGGCATTTAGAACCGGAGATCGCCGGTTCAGCATTTCTCGAGCTACTCATTAGGGATAGGATAGCAAGTCCGATATGTACTTATGAATTCGAGTCAATCTTAATAACCAAGTTGTGTTTTATGAGTTTCGATCGCTGTTCCAAGATAATTAAATTTCATCGTCACTAAATCTACCGATCACTAAGATTTACAAGTCTCATTTAGTAAAAGATGTAAGATTACATTTATTTGGACTTTGAATTCCGCCATTTCAGTAATATTAAAATAATAAATTGTAAACCGGTGAATTGACACCGTGTGATAATTTTACGCAAGTCGGTTTCGAACTCTAGAATCAATACTTTGTAGGTTCGAAAACGTACTTGGAAGTAATTCTCAGTGCTAGGAAGATTCGAACCCTTCAGAAATGCTCCTTGAATTCTGATCATGAGATATGTGCGAATACCTACATTTATTATTGTCATTAGTGGGTATTTTAACTTTCCATTGTCTCGAATCTCGATTTAACATTTATATCGAGGTTTTAGCTTCTACATAATACTAAGAAAGTACTGTACATATGGATAGCTCAGAAACCAATGGTTGTAAGTTTATTAACCTTACAATTAAGGTAAATAAGGATTTTACAAATTAGTTGTAAAAAGATAACAATGCCACTAATAACTAATAATTAACTAGAAGAGAAATAAAAAAAATATATCAATGTTTTCGTTAGGAAAAACAATTCCTTCTGAACAATTCTTCTAGTCATCCCGTGGTCAATATAAAGGCTGCTATTTATAATTTATTTATAAAAAAATCGACTACATTAATTTCTCGAACAAAGGACAACGTTGACCTCTGAACCATCCATATGTACGTCTATTTAAAGTATTGCTTTTTTCGAAATATCCATAAAACATTCAAAGCTCTTCATCTAGATCCGTACATACTTGCAGTATACTTATCGCATCTCTAGTTCTCACGAATAAAATTTCGATACAAGTAGCCTGTGAATTTTTGTGAAATGATTTCTCGCAGTACAAGTATTAGATATGTTTCGAGTTAAAGGTTAATGAAGTCGTCGTTTTATGTAAGTATTACGTTGACCAGTTGATATATGAAATCCGCAAGCTGCATATTAATTTTGACACAGTCCACGAGCACGATCCTATTGCTAATTCAGAAAAACGCGTTGCCTCAACGGTCACTTGCGACACATTAGTATTTACACCCGAGGGTACTTGAAAAATAATGGCGAATTCCCCCGAGCATACAGAAATGCGTTTCCAGAGAGTAGAATGCGAGACTCGGCGCACGTCGCTTACGCAGGTGATCAGCGTTGAAGTCTCCAGTTCCTCTCTCGGCTACGCTGCATCAAGCGCAGCATTTTCCAATTACCTCGCGCGTACGAAATTTTATTTTCATTCCCTGTAATATACACGTATCATTCAAAATGCCGAGAAAAAGGAACAGGAGCGTTATTTAGTCTACGTCGGAACGATCTGACAGACTTCTTAAAAGAAACCTTCAATTCGTCAGACGCTCGACGAACTCCCTTTATGCAACCGGTCTGGCATATCAGCCGGATACTTTCATGCAAATAATATTGCACAAAATGTCCATGATCAAGAATCATCTCGCATGCCGTTGAAAAAAAAAAGTATCGAAATTTTGTGGTTGTCCTCGCGTCCCGAATATTACTTTCGCAACGATCATTTAGGGGGCTCATAAATATTCACGAGCCGACGAGCTCGTTCGGACGAATTTACGAACCGATAAGCGCTCGATTTCAGATCGACCGGCCAGCAGATAATCCACGGGGAGTTCGTTAAGATAGCGGCGCGCGACGACCGGGTGAATCCGGGGAGCTCGATTAGCGTAGATCGGCAGATAGCCGCGTGTAAACGTCGCTGAAAACACTCTCGGCCGTGGCTCGACGCTTTATTAACATCCACGTTTCCCCGTATCTCGATTAATAGTGCCGCGCGCATAATTGAGTGCTCGCGGGTAGCATAATTTATCGCGACGCCGGACTATGTGGAACAATCGCGTGATGCCGGGCATCGGTTCCCCTCCGTGGAAACGCGAACCGTGGAAAGACGATCTCCCGCGCGCGGGAACTTTCGCGGAGAGTTTTATCGCGCCGCGGATTCTACCGTTTGAAATTGAGATTAATGACCGACGACGGATTTTCACGGGAACGGATTTACGGCGCGCCGGTTTATTGCGCTATCCCGCAATTTATTATGCCAGTTACTCGTCGCGCGCGATGACGTGCCTGGTAGCTGAAAGCGTGAAGAAAACTCTAACGTAAACGGTCTCATTTAGTCGAACCCCTGAGGGAAATGAACCATCAGAATTTCCGTTGCGAATCTTCAGCCTGTTTCCTTTTCAAAAACGCTTCGTTGATTTGTTCGTCTGCTAAATTTTATTGAGGAAGTTTAGCGGAGAAAGCAGTTCGAACACGTGGCATTTCTCTGCAGGAGTCGCTTCGTTTTTTGTCTTCGAATTAGCATACTTGTCGCTTGTCTATATAGCATGAACAATGTAAGCGGCAGCTACTCAAGGAACTTTGTTATAGTTTGGTTTGCTTCCAACATTTCGTACTTGCGTGCAGAAGTAGGTAAATGGGTTTACGATTTAGTGCGAACGTTTAATGTTGTAAGGATATATTGCCATATAAAATACCTACAAAATCAACGTAACTTTAACTCTTTTGCATTCCATAACATCCATGCAAACTTCAATTTGTCGAATACATCACAATAAAATTCATTTTACCCACCATTTGTCCTGCATTAAATCAGTAAATAAATAAAAATGAATTGTAAAAACTCGTCGCGACAGTTAACGTGTTGAGTAACCGTTCTACTGCCCGAACACTCGAGTTTGCCTGATTCATTCGGATAGTAGACGTCCTACAGTACTTCGCTTTGAAACTGGTGTAGTAAAGTACGCAGCTTCCTATTGGAAACAATATTTCACCGATCCGAAGGCATCAGATTCGCCTACGGGCGATGCCCGTCGAAGGTCGATCTTCCGTGACCGATCGGAACCGGATTTTTCAGAGTCGCCCGGTAATTACGTTTTCCCCGGGGGTGGGCGAGCGCGTGCAAACAGTGGCAGGCGGGGTCTGGGTTGCCGATCCTCTCGGCGAGGCATCAGTCAAGCACGACGACCGCGTATCTCGATCGCGGATCGATCTTCGGCTTCCGCGGCCGAATCAAACGCGTACTTTTATCGGGCCGGTGTATCGCGGCGCACGAATGCTCGGCCGCGTGACGGGTCCGCCATAAATCTCGATCCCGGGATCGGCAACAACGCGGAGCTCGCTCGACTAATTCGAATTTCATAACCGAATCCGGGTATCGTAGAATGGAAACGCGGCAGCTATTTATATCGCCTGCGCTGCGAGGTCTTCCGGTCCATTTGCTCGGTTTGCAAACTCCCATGAGAGATAGAGGGAGAGAGGTGTGGTGTGCTTCGTCCTGGATCCGTGACACGGGCCCCGGGACCCCCTTATTTTGGGACCGATCGAGTGCCAGCCACCGTGCCGCCCTTCTTCCTAGCGGAATCGGTACGCGCCGGGGTAAGAAATTCGTTTTGCACCCCTTCCTGCGCTGCGGCACCCTTGCCAGTCTCTGATTTATATCGGCCGCTTAGCATATTTTGTAATTTACTGTTGAGAATCCTTAACGTACCTACGGGATCCGTGGTACCCGCCAGGACAGGCGGACGGACAGACGGAGAGCCTCTCTCGTGGAGGCAACAGTGACATCAGCGAGCTACAGGGAGATCTGCCGCCCCTAATCTTCCCTCGCATCTCGCCTCGGCGCGTCCTCCGATCTCCGTGCTCCTGGATCTCCCTTTAGCTACCGCTTTATCTGTTCCGCTATCTGCTGGCCAACCTCTTCTACACGTCTCTTTCTCCCTCTTTCGCTCTCTCGTTCTCTCTCTCCCTCCCTCTCTCTCTCTCACTCTCTCTCTCTCCTTCTTTCTCTCTTGATCTTTAGACAGGCTCCCGCGGCCTACATGATAACATCTCGACAATTTGTACGCCGGTGGATCGTTAAAACTCCTCGAGGAGCGAGCAGACGCTCGGCAGCACGAGCTTAATCCAATTTCATTGTGTCGCGGACGCGCAGGGGATCGCGATCGACGCGTGAGACTTGCCCAGGGGATCTTCCATGGGAGAACTGGATCTCTGATTCGCTTCCCCTTTGCCAACTTTGGGCGTCCCTCCTCGCTCAGGAGTCTTGATACGGTAGCCTGGATCACGATCCGATCGGACCAGTACAGATTGTTTCGTGCCTATTGGAAACATTAAATGCTATGAAAGTCGATCATTCTGCTCCGGTAATTTGTATAAAAATGCGCAAATTTGTTTTTGCTTCTATTTAGTAAATTGTGCCAACTGCAATTTCTTTCTCTGTGATATCATTTCAATAACTTCAAATTAATATATCGGCATTTATAGTTTCTTTTAATTTGTCCATTAATTTATGTTTTATTTATGCAGTTTTTCCATAGGTGCATAAAATCTGTGGTCTAGTTATTAAACTAATTACTGGTGTAGTTATTAGACTGCAGATCTTAGAAATGGAAATTGACTGCATGCAAGTAATTCTAATTGTAAGAAACAAAAAGCAAGTAGAAACTTCTTTTCGAAGTGCATAAAATCCTTCTAAAGATTCAAAAGAATTGATAAATAAGTAAAATTGTTTGTTTCCTTGCTCGCTGGATCATTTCTATGATGTATCCTATCTAAATTACGTGTTCGATTCAATTCAGTTTAATAAATTTTAATTAGAAAAATAGACTAAATTGACACATTAATGGCATTTAGTTTTCGTTTACGTTAAGTGAAATGACTAACCTCTGTACCTAGAAGGAGGTTAGTGTGGAAATAGCACAAAATCCGTGGACAAATTGCACTCGCGTGAAAACAGGTAGGACAAGAAAGCTCGAAATTTGACTAGAGGGTATAGAGACTTTCTTAACGAGAGAAGACACTTAGGTAATTGTGAGTAATCGTGCAAATCGCTTGAAAACGAAGATATTAAACTTTGTCAAACTTATCACTGGCTTGAACATCGGTATAAATGCGCCGGGAAGATCCTCTTGAATTTTCGTGACATTGAGAATGATGCTGCGAGGCGCGAGCGAGTCCAAACAACCTATCGGAATCCTCGGGAATGCAGAAGAATCTAGAAAGTTTGCTGAAACGTCGCCGCCGCGTTGAAAAATCAAAACTGATAGATCGAATCTATCTCTGCCGGCGAACCTCGGGGAACCTGTAGATACGGCTTATCTTTCGACTTCCTTGAACAATTATTTATACGCTAGGTGCTAAGTTTGACGCCTCATGTATCTCCGCGGGAAAAACGCGCAGCGTTGACTGTTCCGTGGAAAAATCCCAAAATTCTTTCCACCGGATTCCTCGACGAGTCCGCCTTGTCGCCGGCACGAAAATTTATAACAAAATTTACCGCAACGTTGCTTCACGCTACGAAAATTATTGATCGTTCGACGCTTCTTGCGAAACTGTAAACTTGATAAGCATGCAGATGTAACTTAACGCACTCCGACGAAAATTAGAAAATTGCCCTAAACGAAACGTTTGGCTTCGAGTTGTTATTAGCGAAATCTCCGTTAGCCGTATTAACCCAGCCGTCATGGACTCTCCGGGATCGGTCACTCTCGATTAAGAATCGCGGCGCGCCAGTCGTAACATTAATTGCGGTCGAAGGAACACGGTGCTCGCGGACTCTCGAGTTTCCACGGGTTCTAACAAGACAATTTGTCGGACGGTAGCTGAAAAATGCTGTCCGGGCTGTTTTCCGCTGTCGCGTCCTCGCCGGCACCGCGATGACGTACGATTTTAGCGGACGCGCGTTTATATTATCGGCTATCCGCACGAGAATTCGCCTGGGAGACTAACGTCTTAACACCGGCAACGGTATATGCCTAACCCAGACCTTGTGTTCACGGTGCAGGCGTATAGTCGAGCTATTAGTAAGCGATACCAGCCGAGACGAAGCCGTTGCACGCCGGATAGCGAGAGAATCTCGAGAGGATAGCGAGAGGATAGCAAGAGGACTGCGCGTCCTCGCGATTATTCCCGCGAGCAACGCGTCGCTGCACTATCTCCAGGGTTCTTCGGACGTTTCGTCCGTGTCCCAAGGCGTCTCTAAATTGTCTGCCCGTGACCTATGGCGCGCGAAGACGCGAGGAATTCGCCTGGCCACTCTCGCGTCCTGGGAGGTACAGATAGAGGGGATTAACGGGGATGCTGGCTAGAATGATGATTAAATTAGCATTGGCCGAGCGATGTCTCGCGGCGGATAATCTTCCACACCTATCACGGGGGATGAAGCGACCGCGAATGTGGAATATTACACTCGGCGATCCTACATTTTTGTTTCTCTGCCAACGATGTACCAGTAAACATTCCGAACCAACCCTTCACGTTTCTTAACACCGCGCGAGGGCATTTGATTCGGTGCTCTGTATTTTAAATACTGAAATTATTAGGTTGGAAATTATGAAACTATGACAGTATTCTATAGGGTCGTTCAGCACAAGCTACCACAGAAATGTCAGAAAGTTAATTCTTCAGTAGGGTGTTTCTTGAAAGATACCTTAGCACAGGCAGTAATTTTATTCATACTTCATTAAATGATTTAGTTTCCCTTATGCACAGTACGAACATCGAAAAGACTATTAATAGCCTTCGGCTAAGAAAAGCGTCGTGTCTTACACAGAACGCAACATAAATAAGACTTATTCCTATACAACAAACTGAGCAGTTCTGTACTTAAGTTTATCCTTATAAAAATTAGCAACCAGAAACATGTATGCTAATGTAATAACACATTAGAATATTTAATAAGTTCTTCAACCACGGGGCCATGTAGAAATTTACATTTTCTAAGCAGAATTATAGGAAATTGTCTCTTAATATATCATAGATTCTATTAAAAGAATTAAAGGATGTCAACGTAACATTTTCCTGTACCTTGGAATCGATTGAAACGATTTTTATTTTGCACGGAAACTCGTAGCCTTTATTTCGAATCATCGAAGATTTTATTATGTTGGAAATGAGCATTTAGAAATTCCCGCTTCGAAGATTTTATCTTCCGTCAAACGCCACTATCGAATCGGATTGAGTTACTATTCCGACACCTAAAAATCGCGTTTCTAATTTTCTCAGCTCCGCGCCGGACCAACGGCGTCCAATGTAACGAGAGTTACGCTCATTGGGAATCGTAATTGGCCGTCGATTTTTTTTTCTTCCGCCGCATCGCCATCCGGAAATCAAGGATCACGATAAATACAGGCATTCTATGGGGCTCCGTGGACCCCGTCGAAGTTTCTAAAGTATCCCGAGATGTTACTAACGACGGTCGAAGTTCCGTGTGATTGCGCAACCCCGAAGACACAGCCATAAACTACGTCGGACGCCGACGAACCTACGGCTCTCGCGCGTGGATCGGAGGTGTTCAGGGACGAGACTGCTTCAAACTATTTTATGGGGGTTATCCTAATTTTATTGATCCTTGGATTTTTCATGGTGTCGCTGGTAAAGCCCGCATCTTCCGAGATTCAGATATTTACAAGCTACAGAGAGTCAAATGTCTCTTGCGATAAATAATCCCTGCGGCGAGTTACTAGCTGGAGAAAAATTGTTGCGTTAGGAATTAGAATTCGTTAGGAAACGAGTGGAATCTTACTACGTTTCCTGTTAACATTTCGTACTGTAACATCGAATAAACTTTCGTGTATCTCAATGGCTAACTGTTGTGTCATATGTATTTATAAATATCGACATGGAACATGTTCCTGAAAGCTAAAAAATTGATCACTCGACTGCAAGCATTTATGGAAAATTAAAGTTATCTGCCTATAATCGTAACAAGTTCAAAGTAGCATATACGTTATCCTTAGTCAGATTTATCTCATGCTTTAATTCGTACTAAGTTTTCTTGTAAATGCATAAAATCCGCAAACTATTAACAATAAACCTACCATTACAATAAAATGATCGGTTTCACATTTTTTATTTTCAAATTGTTGAAATTATGAAGACTTTGCTAAGAAATGGTTGAATGAATTCCTTTGCAGAAGCGTACATTGTAATAAAAATGGTAAGAAGTCCGAATTAATTCAATTTCGTCAGTTTTATAGAACAACGCGCGTTAGTCAGTTTCGGTTAGATTTAACGATAATCGCAAACTTTCGTGCGGCTTGAAAGCAAGTGGCCCGAGGAATGTCTTTTGTCCACCAGCGTAATTCGTGTGAGATAGAAATTTCGGAGCGGTCCCGTACCGGAGAATTCCCCTTCTGACCTTGCGAAAGTTCGCGCGAAGCGTGCCGCTCCTAACGACCGAAATTATTATTACCCAAGCTGTAGAACGACCCCATTAAGCTGCAGAAAGTTTGCCAAGTCGACGAAATCTCGCGGCGTGACGAGCGGCGAAACTGGCAGATAATTTCGGAGAGGGGACTGTTACGCTGGTGCCCGAGTCATTTGAGGCTCGCCATGGGGTTGTAGAATCGCCCGGAATCGGCGTATGGTTTCACAGCAAGCCGCCGACATAAAGCCCGCGTCCCTCGAGATCGCTACTTCAATCTAAACGCTCGCACCGGCAAATGACAAGCACGACAGGATCTCCTCAAAGCCGAGGAGCACATTGAAACAAAGAAATTGAATTCTTCTTCGAATTGTGGTAGAATTTTGTACGCAGGCTAATGATGTCACATGGGATCGCTAATCTCTGTGCCCGTGGCTTGTTTCTAGGAATAAATAACTTTATGCCTATCGAATCAGACATAAACTTTTGTATTCTTTTGTTTCGTTTATTTTTTAATAAAAAAAAAATGTAATATGTCTTATTCGATAGATATAAAATTGATTATGCTCGAAAAGAACCAAAGTTACCTATCAGTAGCCGGCTCTATTACACTAGATACTAAAACTAACTTCCAAAATTCGACACACATTCGTCGAAAATATTCGATGCATTTCTCATCCGAAATCTCTATATTGAGATTATAAATTTTCTCCGGAGAAGACTTGAATATGTGCTCGCAGTGGCAACTTGAAGATAACAGAAGCTAGACAAATGGTCACGAATCGGATACATCGGTATTACGGACTAGGTTCAGCGGCACTATTAATCGTTTCTTGCAATCCAGCCGAGCGTCATGGTTTTTGTCGGTTCTTTCTCCTCGACACGCGATAGTGTATCATTACACCCGACTTACATAGTAGCAGGGGATGTATTACGTATTGAGAAACGGAATTCGAACCGACCCGGCGACGTTCGCGGTGGATCTCGTTTCGCTCGCGTTTCCTGTCCTCCGCAATAATAACGTTACCATCGACAGCGAGAACCTAGCATCTCTCGAAAACGAGAGTTCTTCAAACCGTAGCAATCGCGGCTGATCAGAAGACTGAATTCCAGGATCATGGTATCGAGTTTTCGACGGGGAAAGAAATGACTTTGTGGATTTTAGCGGCGCGTCGCGTCGCGTCGGGGCAAGGCACGATTAAACGAAACCTGTTTCGTTATTCCGCTTCCGTGTGAAGTACAATGCGGTGCCCATTTGGAGGTCGCGTTTTAATGAAACGCGGTAGCGTCCGCAATGACTGACCGCGGTGTCGCTTTTTACCGCATCACCGTCGGCGGGTTATCATTCCGCGGCGATCTCCTAAAAAACAAAGCCTTTGTGCGCGAGCGCGCGTTGTGCCACGTCTATTTTCAGTAGCGCATGAATCATCCGGGAAGGTGGTTATTATACGCATCTCTTCGTGCGTCATCTTTGAAAGTTGCCTGGATCGTTTGCGATTCCCGCGCTCTCCGTGCTTTCTCGTGTCAATGCTGGCTCGTCGCTCGGATGATGCAACGGTTCATTGATTGCCTCGGACGACTCAATTTTCAGACGTCGGAAAGTAAGAGCCGGGAAATCCCATTGATGTGGGTGTTTAGTTACGTTCCGAGTACCAGGGTTGGAAACCTTCGTCGCTTACACCGAGTCGGTCAATTTGATTGGCTACAGACTTTTTTGTTACGAGGTTGATGAGATTATAAAGACTCTTTAATCGAAAATAACTGAGTAAATTCCTTAATCCAAGCAAATATTGCAATAAAAATAGCGAGAGGCCTAAGTAAATGTAATTTCTTCGTCGTTGTGACGGCTCGGTAGGCTTAGTGTTAATATTCGATGAGATCCAGAAATTATGAGTTTTATATTCTGGACATTGATGTTTTTAGGCTCAAATTTTGAAAAATCATGCTTAGATTCTTTAAGATGTTTAACATTTTAGGTTTTTAGGATCTAATAGTCTGATAGATGGCACATTTTATCCCTTAGGAAATCGAATATTCTGGGATCGTAATGTCTATTTAATTATAAAATTTTAATTATCCTTTTACAAATTAATTTCACTTATCGAGTTTGTTTATATTTAAAAAAGAACTGTTAAAAGTGTAACTATTGTGCGAGTCATATGACTCAAATATACGGGTCTCGTATGCTTAAAATGCAATAAATTATGTAAGATGGAAATACTGTAGGTCAGAGAAATTATTTCGAATTAAAATGGTTTCGAGCGCAAAGTTTCGAAGTTTCGAGCCCCTGAGGATCTGCAATCTTTAATATCCAGTGTCTGCAAGGTTCGTAGACTCAGGGATACAAACCCTATCGAGTCAGGCGATTACGGAACAAAAAGGAACATATTATTTTAATAAGTAAACCTTATTCTAACATCTCAAAAATATCAAATTAAAAAGCTAACCCTTATACATTCCTCAGCTTAATTGCTACTCATATTACGTTTTAACTTCAGCAAAATTTGATATTTACCTGAAATCGTACAATTTACATTATTTTAGTATCTTTTCATTTATAATTACTTAAATATTACAATCAATTATTAAATAAAACTTTCAGTAATTCTGGTAATGTGAAACTATAATATGAGACATATATTGTGGTGGAAATACACTTGCATAAAAATACGAGATAATTTTGTTATCTGAATCTACATTTAAGTATTTAATATAGCGTATTTTATGTCAGCAATAGTACGATCTATTTAGAATCTAACTAACCAATGGATTTGCAATTTATTCTTTTATATATTCCCAAATTTCAATATTTAACTTGCATAGCACGATCGCTATATATTAGCCTTAACTAATTTAATTAGTTTTCAACATTCTTACAAAACTTAATTTCCTCGATCTGTTACTCAGGAACTAGTATAAGTGCCTTACCGTGATATGAGAATTATTTCCAAGAAATTCTCGAAGATTGACGACGAATTAAAACATAGAAAGAATTGCAAATAAAATATCGAGCATAATCTGGAAGCATCGAATGACAGGGAGTCGGTCAGTTTCCCGGAGCGCCATCCGGTGTCTTAACTCTTTATTACGCGCTTTGTTGCCCGATTATCGTTCCACGGAGATCTGTCGGCTACGGGGAACGTAACCGGCGTGTCTGCGCGCACGCTGGCCTATGACCCACTTGACGAGGGCCTCGTGTCACGTCGTAAAACGAAACGGGCCTGAAGAACCAGAATCGGCCCAGCGGACGAGTGGCATGCCCCGTTTTCGCTGTCCGCCGGTGCTTTATGCCCGACACGTAACGCGACCGTGTTCCCCTTTATTTGAATTTATGGTCCCAAAACGCCGTAAACGTTTCCTCCCTCCGTCATCCCCTCGAGTTCACCCTCGCGCGAATCAAGCCGGCGTGCCGTGTTCCCGCCTATCTCTAGCGCTGGCGGAAGCGCGGCGCGGACACCTGGACACCGTTTTATGGCGGCCTAGGAGAAAAATCGCTGCACGTAATTGCGGGAGGCGCTGGAACAACGAAACCATGCGCGCGGAGATGCCTCCTCCTCGTTGCTTCGAGTCGTGAGATCGTCGCGATAACGGCGTTTCGTTGAACTACGACAAGGGTGAACGTTCTTGGACGAAAGAATGCTACTTGGTTACCAGAATAGCCGGAATTTCACTAGATTCGAGGCTCCAGATTGCTTCCCGCTCGATCGGCATGATCCACTGCTTCTTAAAATCTAAATTCTCGTCTCTGTACGAAGAATTTTTATGGAACAATGTCCTACTTTCGACGAATAGAGCATTTTTATTTAATTTCAATCCGTCTCACTTTACCTGCAAGTTTGGTTTAGATACAGCTGGACCTTTGATTCGCGAGGAATTTTTAACATCCAGTTAATAGTCTCGATAGATCTCGTTTAATTTGTAGTCGTCGACGGTCTAGATTGCAGAAAAAAAAACACTGGGTAATCCAGTTCACTAGAATTTCATTTCTATTGTTTACGTAACACCAAACAAATGGGCCCGTAGAACTCCCGGAGGCATTCCGCTATTCTAAGAAACGCTGAAGTTCAAAGAAACCCTCCTAGCATGCGCGGCCGCCGTTTTCGAGAACTCGATCTAGATATTACACATACGTGACTCCAGACTAGCAGGTAGACACAGAAGTGATTGAACGGCGTCCGGTTGACGGAGTCCTTCCTGGAAGATCGAAAGAATCGTTCTTACGTGCGCTGTATCAGATCAGAGAGCGGTTCATCGCGAAGCATAGCGGAGACGGAAAGAGTAATCGTGCATCATTGTCGGTCGCTTGTGCTAGGTTAAAATATTTTACAACTGTAAATGGTATCGTTGCGACAATTTTTCGGAAGATCCTCTGAAACGTTTATCTCCTCATTGCATCCAATCAAGCAACATTCGTTTAAATTAAGGAGTCGAGTAGTTACGCGATGTCTTCGAAATCAGGAAACGGACGATCGAGAGAAAAACCAGTTGGTCGGTTGTACACGCATCCTCCATCCAAGAAAATCCACGCGAAGCGAAACGAAAGATTCAGCGGCTCGGACGTTTCCTCGGGAAAATAGCAGATGTAGATGTTCGACAAAAAAAAATAGTTACACAGTTGCTGAACAGCTCTTTCCAAGGAAAGATGTAAAAAGGCATTCCTCGGACGTAAAAGGATCAGGAACACGACTGCGAAGGAGCGCGCGTACTAGTCAAACTGGCCGAAAGAGCAATGTCGGTTCATTAGCAGGCCGTCTTGAATTTTCATTAGCACGACCGCGAGATATCTGTTTCCGCGCGGGTTTCCGTGTCTCCGTTGAAATCGTCACCAGCGTCTAACGACACGCCGCGCCGCGCCACGCCGCGCCGCGGGTACCAGAGATCGCCGGGGTCAAGCCAGCTGATCTACGATCGTTTCCAGAGCGGTGGGCTCGTTTTCGCGAAGGGTTGCTTCGACCCCGCGCAACCGGACTCACCGTCGCGAAACAGGAAGGCGTGGACGGTGCCGTTTTCATACTCGAAAACGAGCGGACGCCTGAGAACCGGAATCAACGCGGAACGAGAGTTCACGGATGCCGTTCCGTCACGTTCATAATTTAGCGCGGCGGAGGTCATGGAATCGTGTGACAAACGAATCTAGCCATTTGGCATTAGAAACCGTGGAAAACTTCGGAGGACTGCCTTCCCTTGGGCCTCGTAAAGCTTGGCACATACGGGTTTTATAGAACCTTTCGAAACAAGCACAGATGTTCCACATATCATGCGTGAGGTAAGAGGACATTTTGTTTCGTTCTTAAGTACTTGCTACTTCAGAATTTGGTTGAAAGACAGATTTATAAACCTATCTTGCCACTCAAAATAACCAGTCTCAAATGTTTACTTTTTGAATTGTTGAAAGCTTGAAGACTCTTCTTAAAGAGACGATTGAATAGCTCGTATTACAATAGAAATGACAAGATCGCGCGTCAGTTGTGTTTAGAACTCGATAGATTTAATATGAAATTATAATGAAGGAAAAATATTGACAGAAGAGTCGAATGACGTTCGTGTCGTCGCAAATGATATTCTCAAGCTGATATCTCTCTTGACAACGCATTAAAGTATTCGCGTGTTCGGTGCATCGTAACAACGTTCCTGTTTAATACCGCTACTTGTAAACTCACGCGTACTCTACTAAAGTCTTCTGAACCTCTCTCAACCTTGAATAACAATAAGAATAAACCATCGCTTCCGAGTTCCAAAAAGCTACGAATCTTAGCCTTTGACAAAGTTTGCTTGGTACTTTCTGAATATGACACGACATTACAAGACAAAGAGGATTAAAGCGTTCCTAGGCAAAAAGATCCGAAAGAGTGACAAGTTGCTCGACACATCTCGAAGTATGTATAGCGTTCCGGGAACGGGGCAGCCTCGTCGTTCTCGGGACGCGGAACCATCGAAGACTCCCGCGTCTCACAGGAGCCGGCGTGGCCACGCTGCTCGCATTCAAATTCGATGGCGGATCGTCGAAAAACGCCGCCAAATATGCATACCGTGTATCCGGCGGCACGTGCTGCGCGCACAGGTGACGTCGGCTCGCCGCGTGCGTGCCCGCAAAGGAAAAAAGCCCGCGTACACGCCTTGTGTACACGTTCGCCGCCTTGGAAAAAGCGGGTGAAAAAAGACCAGCGAGAGATGGAAGAAGGAGACGAGGAAGAAGAGAGGCAGAGTCGGACCGACAATAATAATCAAACGCGTGACCCGGCCCAGCCGGTAGACCTGTCTTTCGAGTTCGACCGCGACAGGTCCACGCACACTCTTCCGATACGGCCGATTTCCGGTTTGAGGGACGCCGATTCCGGTTCCGAACCGGGTCCCGGCACGGTACCGCAAGCTCGACGGGCCCCCGTGAACGTGCACACCTTGACCCCGCTCATGGAGAACCTTCGACCTCTGACTGCGGGGATTGCCGTACGGGGAAGTTGATGAAGTTTTCAACACTCGGACAATTTGTATTATGCGCCGTTGAGTGTTATGCAAGTGATAAGGACCTCCCGATAAGATTCTTTTGGCAAGCCTTCAAATTACAAGATATCTTTAACCTTCGCAATAACTGCGGTTACTTTTGACAGGTTCTGATGAGCGTAATTTTCGGGTTGGTTTATCAGAAGGATAAACCTAACCAGTGATGACAAGTAATGCTGACATTACCGTACGAAAAAACCTAATGAAGTTTTTACCGGTCGGACAATTTATATTACGCGTCGTTCATTATTACGCAAGTGATAAGGACTCGCCGATAAAATTCTTTTGGCAAGTCATCTCTTATCATCGGCATAACTGTAGTTATTTTTAGCAAATGATTGTAATTTTAGGCTTGGTTTCTGGGAAGGATAAATCTAATTGTTCATTGGTGGAGACTTCAGATACTACAAGTGTCGATAACTAATGCGGGGATTACCGTACGGGAAAGTTGATGACGTTTTGACCACTCGGACAATTTGTATTATGCACCATTCGGTATTATGCAATTGATAAGGACCTTCGAGAGAGATTCCTTCATCTTTTACTTTCAGAGTAACTGTAGTCACTTTTAACAGATTTCGATGATCGTAATTTTTGGTTTGGTTAGTGGAAAGGGTAAATCTAATTGTAGACTAGTGATGACTTTTGATGCTGCAGGTGTTGATAGGTAATACTTTTGACGGGGATCTCTATTGACATAGAAAATCAGCAGACTGTAACTGAGGGATAAGGGACGGTTTTAAGTTTCCTGGGCGCTGACTACAGGTACTTTTTAATGAAGATCCTCATTGAAATATCAAATCAATGGGGATCGAGGAGGGATCGTGTAAAGGGTTGGTTTCATGTTACTCACTCTCGACTAGGATCATTCGCCTCCTAACATGTACTTACGCAATATACCCTAATGACGCTTTCCAATCAAACTGTTAATCTTTGCCCGATAAAAACGCACCTTTTAATAACACGAATAAATTAAATGTTGCTTTTTTCTTATCAATTTTTAACCCTTCACACTTCAGGCCATTTTAAGCCTAGATCTAACATAGCTATTTTAACCTGCTGTATTTCCATTTTATATAACTTAGTACAATTTATGAATATGAAATTGAGTCTAGTGAATCATGAAATTGATACACTTTTAATAATCTTTTAAATAGAAGGGTCTTTAATAATGTCAAAATTATTTTGGAAATGATATAACGATTTTCATTGGCGCCGCAGAGGTGCCACTCGAGTGCTAGGGGTTAATTTTTCGAAGTTAATTTTTAGTTGCACGCGTTCGCAACAAGTGCGGAAATAAATTTTTCCATCAATTTGAGTTCCGTAGAACAACTTACGAGAATGGAAAATGAATAGAAGGGAAACCTTTCATAAAACATGCACAGTTAGAAGTACCGGACAATCCATATTTCACTGAATATTTCCGCGGCGAGGCCGGCGAAAAGACCAGCGTCTAACGCGACGTCGGATTACGTACGCGAATCCAAGGCTCTCGCGAACTTCCACGATGAAACCCGCCGATGGTTGGCTTATGAGCGTCCTTTTCTCCGTTTCTTAGAATTCTACGGCAAATAGTGGGCCCCTATTTCCCTCGCAGGACACGCGCGAATCCGTGAGCCAGTCATGACCCTCCGCCGTGACCCGGCGACCTCGAACCTCGCGAGGTACGTCTGTCTTGTCGTCGATACGCCGCACCGTAAGCGCGTAATTGCCTGTTTTGCGCGTACGCGAGCGGTACGCAAGCTGCGTGGCCGCGGCAAAAACGGCAGTGTAACGTTACGCGGAATAATTTGCTCATTCGCCCGCGAATTCTGGAATTCCATCGCGAGCGTCACCGGAATCGCCGACATGCCCGATGATAGTCGCTCCGCATTACAGATTCTCCCGCTCCGTCCGAATCATCGATCTTGACCCCATTTGTTATTTTCTTCCAAATTTTCTAATCAGTGTAACGCCTAATGGAGCAGAAGTTTTCAAAAAATTATTAAACCTCCATGCTTCCTGTGCAAAACACTTGTTATACAGTGTCACTCGGACCGAGTTCAGTTTTTAATCAACTAACATTGAAAAACGATCACCACTTTTGAGACTTGCGAATTGAAGAATATAATTGAAACATTGTAGAACATTATTTCCTTTATTAAAACTCGATATATCACTGTTTTTAATTAATTGTAGATTGTATTTAATTAATTGTCGATTTAATATTGCTTTTCATGACGATACAACATGTTCGAAAAAAGAAATGTGAGATGGCATAGTGTGACAGCAACAGATTAAACTCATGAAACATACGAGTCGAAAATAAATTTTGATAACGCATGAGCACGCATTAAGTGTAGCATCGGCAATTAAACTGGAACGTTACTGTCGGGTCGAATTTAACTGGAATTTAATTCGATCCTAAAGTCCACAAATTTTCTTCGATTTCCAAGAATTAACGTCGTCATAGATACCGCCAGAGACAGAAAGTTCGCGGCCTAACTTCCGCGAACGACCCGCGCCGCCATTAAGCAGCTCCGCGTTTAATTTGTGATACACCTTACATAATTGTTGACGGCAGTCGCGACGTGGTAAACAGGAAAGGCACAGCGCCATTATTGTTTTGTCGGGTTGCGCGCGAAAATATTGGCCGTTAGCGGAATTCCTAACAGGAGTCGTCGCGTTTCAATGCAATTATTAGTTCCATTATAACGGGCCGACAATTCGCGACGCGGTAACGGCCGCCGCGCAGTCCTTGATTTCAGTCGTCGCGGGTTTACGGCGACTGTTTTATAAATTATTGAAATGGAAAGGAGGAAATTGAAGTTCCCTATGGACGGCTGGCACCCAACTCTCGGCTCGTTCGGTAAACGATCGTCGGTTTTCTACGGCTCGGACGATATCGGCGATTCCATCATTTTTCTCTTTCTATTCAGAAAACGATGAAGTTTCTCAGAATCTCCAGCCGATCGTGAACGATCCATAGAATCTAATGATCGATGGAGTTGTGCCGGAGGCCATCGGGCGCCGAGGAATCTCGACGTTCTCCCGTCGAATTTCTCGGCGGCTCTCGCGAAAGAAGAACTTTCATTCAGAAATTATACTTCGCGCAAGTTCGCGCATGCTTGCTACGATTCATCGAAAATTATAGATAGCGGGTTTCGTCGGTCACGTTGGTTTCTTTCCGGCGATCGCGCGGCTGCGGGCCGACGGTAATTGATTCGAATGGTCCACGGAGTTATTAGAATGTCCAACGTTTTCCGTTTTATTGCGCGCGGTGCTTCGGAGTCTCTATTTCATATTAATATAATTTGCCCGATACGCGAAGAGAGGTTTCTCCCCGGTATATTTCTAGAACTTCGCTCTTCGAGGCTGAAGACGTTCCCTGTAATTCAATCCCGTACCTCGACGACGCGGCGGTCGGAGGATACATTTACATGAGATTACTTTTCATCTAAAGTACGCTTTGAACTTCGCTGCGCGGTTGCTACATTCATCACGATAATACGACGTTTTCCATTAGTCGACCGAAAATTCTCTGCTTTCTACAATCAGCAGCGTCTTCTCTAATTTGAACCGTTTAAGTAATAACACTTGAGATCGTCCCTTAATTAGCGAACCCCTCGGTTGGCGCGCAATCGAAATTGCATGCTTGATCGTGGAATCAATAACCGATTTCTATCGCATACTCAGAATTTGCACGAATTACAATTTTAAAATGGATGTTACGAAAAGATGTGTACGTTTTAACTTGCACTGATTTTACAAGTCTGGCTTATGGATACGACGCGATTCACGATGAAAAACAAAATTAGTATCATAAAGTCTAAGAACTCGTTTCGTTTCAATTTTATTATTACATCGCCGTGATATTTATTTCCATTATGATTCGTCAACGTAACTCATGATAAGACCGCGAATCTTGAAGCAAAATTAAAATTATGGGCACGAATTTTTCCCCGTTTTAAATTTCACATATTCACTTTTACCGTAAATACATAAAACGCGAAGTATCCTCGTAACATCGACTAAATGAGACGCTAAACGTTAGACTGGCGCGCCAGATGATGTATCGCGTAATAAACATAAACGAAAAATGAAAATGTTTGGCGGAGAAACGTTCTAAGCTAACAATGCGTCGGAGAGCGGTGATTTATTTCAGCAAAACCTAATAAAATCGCGGTACGTTCCGGCGGTGCATAGATCGCTGAACGATCATCCCGGCAGCCGGCTGGATCGCAAACAGAATTATTCACCGGCTGAATAAGTCAGCGTACGTGTCAGAATCCTTCGATCGCGAGACTCGAACGGATTAACCCGTCAGCCGAGCGAACAGAGCCCGGCTGTTTTCCGGCGTTCCGGCCGATCGAAGGTATTTGCGCCGAGTTTGCCCCTGCGATCGCGATGTCCATGAATCTCCGGTGCTACATCACAGATTAGCATCGCATTACCACCGCGGAACGAGCATGCACGTCTCCGGGATCCATTTCACGTAAGCCGAATTCATGAGGCCATGGCCTCCGGTTATGACAGTCGCAGCTTTCCATCACGGAAAGGACAACGCGGAGAGGCTCGGGGTTCACCGGTCGTTTTTCCAATCCGCACCTCTTCAGGCACAAGTGTGCCGAGGGCGACGACGCGTCTCCTTTCTTT